>NW_016915636.1:0-1354 GCF_001483705.2 Eufriesea mexicana | reverse complement strand
AGTTAGCTCACCACGATATTAGTCGAAATTGTCAATAGAATTGACCTTTTCAGTCAGATTCTAAATCATTGCAATGGCTACAGCTAGCCAAGGGAATCTTTCCTCCTTGTTTATGCACGAAAGTTTGCTCACCACGATATTAGTCGAAAATGTCATGTAAATTGAACTTTCCAGCCAGATTCTATACCATTGCGACGGCTATAGCACGCCAATTGAATCTTTCCTCCGTGTTTATATAATAAAGTTGGCTCACCACGGTATTAGGCGAAAATGTCAATAAAATTGCGTTTTCCAGGGAGATTCTATTGCTTTGCAATGCCTACAGCACGCCAATAGAACCTTTCCTCCTTATTTATGCAAGAAAGATAACTCACAGTGATATTAGTCGAAAATCTCAATAAATTTGAATTTTTCGACCACATTCTGTATCATTGCAAAGGCTATAGCACGCCAATAGGATCTTTCCCCCTGACTTATGCAAGGAAGTTAAGTCACCGCGTTATTTGTCGAAAATGTCAGTGAAATTTTATTTTCCAGGAGGATTCTATAGCATGCAATGCCTAAAGCACGCCAGTAGAATCGTTCCTCCTTTGTTATGAAAGGAAGTTAACTCACCACGATATTAGTCGAAAATGTCAACAAAATTGAACTTTCCAGCCAGATTCTAATGAATTGGAATGGCAATAGCACGCCAAGAGGATCTTTCCTGCTTACTTACGCGAGGAAGATAGCTCACCACGATATAAGTCGAAAATGTCAACAAAATTGTATTTTCCAGCCACATTGTATACCATTGCAATGGCTATAGCACTCAAAAAGCATCTGTTTAAAAAGCATCTGTCCTCCTTGTTTATGCAAGAAAGCTAGCTCACCGCTATATTAGTCGAAAATGTCAATAAAATTGAACTTTCCAGCCAGATTCTATAGCATTGCAATGGCTATATCACGCCAAGAGGATCTTTCCAGGTTACTTACGCTAGGAAGTTAGCTCACCAGATATTAGTCGAAAATGTCAACAAAATTGTATCTTCCAAACACAATCTATATCATTGCAATAGCTATAGCACTCAAAAAGCATCTTTCCTCCTTACTTAGGCAAGGAAGTTAGCTCACCACGATATTAGTCGAAAATGTCAACAAAATTGAACATTCTCCAGCCAGATTCTACTGAATTGCAATGGCTATAGCACGCCAAGAGGATCTTTCCTGCTTACTTACGAAAGGAAGTTAGCTCACCACGATATTATACGAAAATGTCAACAAAATTGTATTTTCCAACCACAATCTATATCACTGCAATGGCTATAGCACTCAAAAAGCATCTTTCCTCCTTACTTAGGCAAGGAAGTTAGCT
>NW_016915635.1:1708-2943 GCF_001483705.2 Eufriesea mexicana | reverse complement strand
CTTCGACTATTGTGCAGTGCTCTGCGATTCTATGCATTTCTGAGCTGTGCTCTAATCTAATATTTTCTGTACGGCCCTGCGGAGGCCAGCAATAATGTTCGTGGCACGTTTGCTTGTGTCACGTTACGTTTGCTTTGGTTAGGTTAGGATAAGTTTGGTTAGAATGGCTGTGGCTTTTGTTCTATACACTGCTATCCTGTGGATATCTACGCTCTACTGTACTCTAATATGCCCCGCTTGGCTCTGAGGAGGCCAGCTATAGAGGTCTTCGCAAGTTAGGTTTAGCTGTTCCACGTTTGGTTAGGTAAAGTTTGGTCTGGTTAGGTTAGGATATCTCGGACTTTTGTGCTATACATTGCTATTTGGTGGCCTTCTGCGCCTTACTTGACTCTACTATACTCTGCTCGACTCAGGGGAGACCAGTAGTAGTGTCCTCGGCACGGTAGGTTGAGTCAGGCTACGTTCGATCAGTTTACGTTAGTTTGTTTTAGGTTTGGATAGCTTTGCCCTTCGTGGTATACATTGGTATTAGGTGAACTCCACTGTACCTAACAATATTATGCTTGACCATTGGGAGTCCAGCAACAGTGGTCGCAGCACGCTACGTTGATTTAGACTATTTCCGGTTATGTTCCGTTGGTTTGTGTTATGTTTTGGTAGTTAAGTCTTTTCCGATATGCGCCGTGGTTCAATGGATTTCTGCGTCTTACAATTGACATATATGTTCTGCTTGGCTCCAGAGAGGCCAGCATTCGTGGCCGCGGCACGCTATGTTGTGTTATGTTACGTTTGGCTATGATTCGATCGGCTAGGTTAGAAGGTGATAGCTTTGACCTTTGCGCTGTACACTGATATACGTTGAATTTCTGCCCTCTACTTTGCTCTCGTATATTCTGCTTTGCTCTGCGGAGGCCAGTAATAGTGGTCTCTGCACACAAGTTTGAGTTATGTTTCGTTTGGCTTGGTTACGTTAGGACAGGTTTGGCTAAGGTCGCTTTGACATTTGTGGTGTACAATGCTATTCGGTCCATTTCTGTGCATTGCATTGCTCTATTAGCACCTGCCTGACTCTGACGATGCCTGCAATGGAAGTCGTGTCACGTTTATTTGGGTCAGGTTGCGCTTGGTTATGCTAGGTTACGTTAAGTTTGGTTAGGATGACCTTGACCTTTGTGCCATACACAGCTGTTCGGTCGACATCTGCACTCCGCATTGCTCTGCTAGCATCTACTTGT
>NW_016915635.1:0-916 GCF_001483705.2 Eufriesea mexicana | reverse complement strand
GTTATGTTGCGTTTGGTCCGGTTAGGGTGGGTTAAGTTTGGTTTGGCTGGCTTCGACGTTTGTGCTCTACACTGCTATTCAGTGGTATCCTGCGCTCTACTATGCTCTGCTATAACCTGCTCCAATCTGGGATGGCTAGCAATAGCTTTCGCAGCACGTTATTCAGTGTTAAGTTACGTTTGGCCATGCTTCCCTTAGTCAGGTTAGGAAAGGATGGTTATAACTTTTGTGCTATAAGCTGCTATTCGGTGGATTTCTGCGCTCTACGTTGCTCTACTATACTCTGCTCGGCTCCCGGGCGGAGAGCAATTGTGTTCGCCGCACGCTAGGTTGGGTTAGGTTACGCTTGGCAAACGCTGGATTAGGTTAGGTTCGATTAGGGTAGCATTGACTTTTGTTCTATGCACTGCCATTCGGGCGATACCTGCTCTCTGCGCTGCTCAGATAGGTTCTGCTTGTCCCCGAGGAGGCCAGCTTAACGGACGAGGCACACTTTTTTGAGATACGTTACGGTTCGTTTGGTGACGTTTGGTAAACTTTTGTTACGTTGGCTTTGACTTTTGTGCTATACACTGCTACTCGGACGAAACCAGCGTTCTACCCAGCTCTGCTGTACACTGCTTAGCTCTCGTGAGGCCGGAAATAGCGGTCGTGGCACGTAATGCTGTGTTACGTTACGTCCGCTTATGCTACATTTTGTTAGGTTAGGATTGGAAGCGCTGAATTTTGTGCTATACACTACCATTCTGTGGCCTTCTGCTCTCTTGATTGCTCTAATACGGTCTGCTTGGCTCTGGGGAGGAGAACAATGCTAGTTTCGGCGCCATACGTTGTGATAGGCTGCGTTCGATTGGGTTGGGTTAGGACAGGTTGGGTTAGGTTATCTTCCACTCTTGGGCTGTACACTGCAATGCGG
>NW_016915634.1:0-1082 GCF_001483705.2 Eufriesea mexicana | reverse complement strand
CACATTACTGCTGGTCAACAACATTTCTCTATGTAAGAGCTTACATTTAATTTTCTACATTTAGCATTTACCAACATTCAGACTCTATATTCAATTTATCTTTACCTTATCTAACTATTATCAATTGTTCATTCTCCATCTCTTCAATGATCCTCATATTTGCAAGTCCATGCCACACATGTTTCTCTCCTGATACATATGCTGCCTCTTTTCTGTTTCTTTATTCTGCATCATGCGTTTCCTCTTCTCACTTCTTTTATTCGAATTTAACACATTAGCGATGATTATTAATTTTGACCACTGATATTAATATTCATTTAGATCAGGAATACAACATACCTTTCAATCTCACTGTATTCTCCATATCTTGTTGTCATAACAGGCCATCACCTAAATTAATTGTAATTCTTTTTGCTGTCAAAACCATCTCCATTTTCTGAATTTTTATTTGACTATCAAAGATTTCTATCTTGTATGTCATATGGTTAACCGACCTGGAATGCAATAGACATATCATACTTTACATATTTATATTGCTGCTTCAATTTTTTCTCGCTATAAAGTATAATTCTTGGCATCTACGTTGATGATATTTCATGAGTCCAATATTTTTCTATTGTTGCACGTGCCTGTTTATTTCAACAGAATATTGTCTTTTCTACATTACACTATTTAATTATAACTAAAGGTTAGGTTAAGACAAATACTTACATTCTTTTCGTGATGCAGGCACACCTGTATGGACACAACAGTGCTTCCGGCGTTTGTTTGTAATTTTTTCTCATTTCCCATGCACTCTCCTGTTCACTTGGAGAAAAATTAACAAATTGCTCAATTTCTGTGTTTAATTTATGAAATTTTATAATTGCGTTTTAAAGGCGTACCTTTGCATATTTGTCGCCTGCCAGGCAAAAAATGAATGCTGATTGTCTAATTAAAACCGCTGTTTCGGCTGAATTTATTAAAGAATGTAGAAAACTTTATGATTTTATTTATTACAATAAATTAAAATATATTACGTGCACGTAACCAGAGTTAATAAACTATTTGAGAAACTATTCCAAAATCATAGATGGCGCTGA
>NW_016915633.1:0-2172 GCF_001483705.2 Eufriesea mexicana | reverse complement strand
TACTTGCCATTGGATTGAAGGCGTCAGGCGATCTATTCACCAAGCAATAACTGGTTATAGATTCTCAATTGACCTATTGTCTGGCAAGTGGATAGCTGTACTTGCCATTGGTTGAAGACGTTAGGCCACCTATTCTCCAAGCTATAACGAATTATAGATTTTGAATCCACGTATTCTCTTGCAAGTAGATGGCTGTACTTGCCATTGGATTGAGGGCGTTAGGACAACTATTCACCAAGCTATAACAGATTATAGATTTTGAATATACCTATTCTTTGGCAAGTAGATGGCTGTACTTGCGATTTGTTTGAAGGCGTTCGGCGATCTATTCTGCATTCGATAACAGGTAATGGATATTGAATTCACCTATTCTCTGGAAAGTAGATGGCTGTACTTGCAATTGGATTGAAGGCGTTAGGCGATCTATTCACCAAGCTATAACTGGTTATAGATAACGAATGTAACTATTCTCTGGCGAGTAGATGGCTGTACTTGCCATTGGATTGAAGGCGTTAAGCGATTCATTCACAACGCTGTAACAGGCTATAAATTTTTGAATAGACCTATTTTCTGGCAAGCAGAAGTCCGTACCTGCCATTGGATTGAAGGCGTCAGGCGATCTTTTCACCAAGCTATAACAGGTTATAGATTTTGAATAGAAATATTCTCTGGCAAGTAGATGGCTGTACTTGCCATTGTTTGAAGGCGTTGGGCGACCTAGTCACCAAGCTAAAACAGATTATATACTTTGAATATACCTATTCTATGGCAAGCAGAAGGCTGTACTTGCCATTGGATTGAAGGCGATAGGCGATCTCTTTACCAAGCTATAACTGATTATAGATTTTAAAAATACCTATTCTCTGGCAAGTAGATGGCTGTACTTGCCATTGGATTGAAGGCGTTAGGCGATCTCTTCACTATGCTATAACAGGACATAAATTTTGAATAGACCTATTCTCTGGCAAGTAGATGGCTGTACTTGCCATTGGATTGAAGGCGTCAGGCGATCTATTCACCAAGCAATAACAGGTTATAGATTTTCAATATACCTATTCTGTGGCAAGTCGATGGCTGTACTTGCCATTGGTTGAAGACGTTAGGCGACCTATTCACCAAGCTGTAACGAGTTATAGATTTTGAATCCGCGTTTTCTCTTGCAAGTAGATGGCTGTACTTGCCAGTGGATTGAAGGCGTTAGGCCAACTATTCACCAAGCTATAACAGATTATAGATTTTGAATATACCTATTCTTGGGCAAGTAGAGGGCTGTACTTGCCATTGCATTGAAGGCGTTATGCGATCTATTCACCAAGCGATAACAGGTTATATATTTTGAATAGACCAATTCTCTGGCAAGTAGATGGCTGTACTTGCCATTGGTTGAAGACGTTAGGCGACCTATTCTCCAAGCTATGACAGACTATAGATTTTGAATAGACCTATCCTCTGGCAAGCAGATGGCTGTACTTGCCATTGGATTGAAGGCGTTATGCGTTCTATTCACCAAGATATAACAGATTATATATTTTAAATAGACCTATTCTCTGGCAAGTAGATGGCTGTACTTGCCATTGGATTGAAGGTGTTAGGCGATGTATTCGCCAAGCTATAATAGATTATAGATCTTGAATAGCCCTATTTTCTGGCAAGAAGATGGCTGTACTTGCCATTGGATTGAAGGCGTCAGGCGATCTATTCACCAAGCAATAACAGGTTATAGATTTTCATTATACCTATTCTGTGGCAAGTGGATGGCTGTACTTGCCATTGGTTGAAGACGTTAGGCGACCTATTCACCAAGCTATAACGAGTTATAGATTTTGAATCCGCGTATTCTCTTGCAAGTAGATGGCTGTACTTGCCATTGGATTGAAGGCGTTAGGCCAAATATTCACCAAGCTATAACAGATTATAGATTTTGAATATACCTATGCTTTTGCAAGTAGATGGCTGTACTTGCCATTGTATTGAAGGCGTTATGCGATCTATTCGCCAAGCGATAACAGGTTATATATTTTGAATAGACCAATTCTCTGGCAAGTAGATGGCTGTACTTGCCATTGGTTGAAGACGTTAGGCGACCTATTCTCCAAGCTATGACAGACTATAGATTTTGAATAGACCTATCCTCTGGCAAGCAGATGGCTGTACTTGCCATTGGATTGAAGG
>NW_016915632.1:0-409 GCF_001483705.2 Eufriesea mexicana | reverse complement strand
TAAATGGTTGGATATATGTATGGATGGATGGATGGATGTATGTATGGATGGATGTATGTATGGCTGTATGGATGTATGGATGTATTGGTGTATGGATGGCTGGATGTATTTGTGGATGTATGTGTGGATGGCAGGATATATGGAAGGATGGAAGTATTGTTATACAGATGTATGGATGCATGAGTGTAAGGACGTATGGATTTACGTATGGATGTTTGTGTGGATGTTTCTATGGATGTATGTGTGGATGTACGTGTGGGTGTATCTAAGGAAGAATCTATGGATGTATGTATGAATGAATGCATGGTTCTATGTATGGACGAATGTATTGATGTATGTATGGATGTATAGATGGATGGATATATGAATGGATTGATGTATGTCGAGGTGGATGTATTGATGGATGTAT
>NW_016915631.1:49303-98178 GCF_001483705.2 Eufriesea mexicana | reverse complement strand
CTCATGTATGCATTGATTACTGTAACACTACTGTGGAATTTAAGTCCTCACTCAACACATTAAACCAGTGGCTACAGAGATCTATTGGTGGACGCACAAAGTACCGCACTGGGAACTGTGAGCTGGGAACTGGGAACTCGAGCGGCAATGCGCCCGTTCTTTGTCATTCCCTATTTGCTGTACAATACGCATCATGATTGAGCAGATCAATCCTTCGGCAACTGTGCTCTGTTGATGGACGTACTAAGAACCGCACATAGAGTTATAAATATCTGCAGTCATAACCGTACTATACATTGATTACTATCGAATTACTGTTAAATTTAAATTACCAATGAAATAATTTGTCCAACGGCTAAGGCATTGTGATGACGGCACTGCTCAATACCGTTACGTCAGATAGTAGAGTCTCGTGCGATGACAGGCCAGTCCTTAGTCATACTAGAAATGCAATAGGATATTAACCGTCACTGAGCAGATTGACCCAGTGGCTACAGTGCTCTACTGGTGAATGTACCAACTGGGCATTGTCAATATTTCTACCCATAACTGATGTATACATGGATTGTACTAGAATTGCTATTAAGCTTAAAATAACAATGAGCAAATTAGTCCAACGGCAAAAGAACCGTGACGATGGCTGTTCTCTATGCCGTTTCGTCAGTTATTAGAGTTTCGAGCGATAATGGGCAAGTCGTCTGTCATTCTATGATTGCAATGGTATATAAATCATCAAGAAATGATTAATACAACTGTTGCAATGTTTTATTGGTGGATGCACCAGCTACCGTACTGGGAATTGTAAATATCTCTAGGCATATGTTAAGTATGCATATATTATTCTAGAACTGCTGTGGAATCTACGTCATCATTCAACATATAAATCCAACGAATATGGTGCTCTATTGGTGTATGTACCAACAACCGACCTGGTGGTCGTACATTGGTTATTCTAGAAATACTGTGGAATTTAAATCAGCGGGAACATTTTAGTCGAACGGCTGCTCTGCAGTGATGTTTGCCGTACACAATATAGTTATGTAAACAGTAAGCATGTCGAGCTATAACGGATCTGTGTTTGCTATCCCAGGAATGCTACATAATGTAAATCATCAAGTCATTTATATTCTACTCCAATTCTAGAATCATAGAAGTGACCAATTTTCGATCGAGATATTAACAAATGACGAAATAGTGCTGAACACGGCCATAATTATATTAATTTAGAGGATGGACTGCTTCGTACTGTGATAATCTATGATTAACAGCGATTCTTGAATAATCAATGCAGAGTGCGGCCGTTTCAAGAGATATTTACCATTGAGGGTACGGTACAAAGTACAACAATCAACGGAGAAATGTAGCCATTAAGTAAACATAATCAATGATGATGTAAACTCTATTGCAATTATAGAATGGCAAAATAAAGATCCGTTACATCTGGAGACAGTAACAAATGACATAACGGTAATGATTGCAGCCATCATCAGAGTGCGGCAGCAGCATAACTAATCTGTTCCCTGATGATTTGAACTCCACAGTTGTTCTAGAATAATAAAGGCACACATCAGTTATTTGTAGAGACATTTACTATTCCCATAGCAGAAGACGCCGCATGCATCAACAGACGGCTGTGGCCGTTCGATTACTCCGTTCAGAGATGATATATGTACCACAGTATATCAAGAATGCTCAGTGTATATGTCAGAAGTGGCTAGAGATATTAAAAGCTCCCTGTACGATAGTTGGTGCGTTCACGAATGGATCACTATAGCCATTGGATTGATATGTTCAGTAATGATATAAGTAACATTGCAATACTGGTGTGACGATGGACTGACCCTTCATCTCTCGAGACATTAGCAATTGAAGGTAGTGTACTGAGTACAGCTATCACCACATTACAGCAGGTGCTGTAGCAAATTGATATCTGATGATTTCAGTACCACATCAGCTATGGAATAATGAATGTACGCGTCAGTCACGGATAGAGGCAATAACAATGCCCAGTACGGTAGATGGTGCATCCACCAATAGAGCACTGTATCCTCTGCATTAATCTGTTCGGTGGTGATACAATTCCTAATTCAATTCTAGAATGGCAAACGACTGAATAATAATCGCTCGAGACATTAACAGTTGACGAAACAGTACTCAGTACAGCAATCATCATAGTACTGTAGCCGTTGGAATTAATTGTTCAATGATAAACTTCGTTTAACAGCAATTCTGGAATAATCAATATATGGAACCGCTGTACCTAGGGATATCTACAATTGACAGTACGGTACTTATTACATCTATGAACAGAGCACTGTGGCCGTTGGATTAAACTATTCTATGACGATATATATTCTATAGCATTTCTAGAATGGGAAAAGGCGGAACCTTTAATGATCAAGCAGCTTGCAATTGACATAGCAGGACTGCCTACAGTAATCGTCACAGTACTGCAGCAGTTGGATTATTCTCTTCACTGGTGATTTAGTTTCCACTGTACTTCTAGAATAATCAATTTATGCATCGGTCACAGCTAGCGATAATTCACAACTCCCATGACGGTAGTTGGTGCATCCACCAATAGAGCACCGTAGCCGCTAGACTTATCTGCACGGTGACGATTTAAATTCCGCAGAAATTCAGGAGTAATCGATGTATACATCAGCTTTTGCTAGAGTTACTTACTATTTCCTGTACAGTTTATCGTATATCTACCGGTAGATTAATGTAGCCGTTGGATTAAGCTGTCGGTGATGATATATATACTTTTGCCATTCTAGAATGGCAAGGACTGGCCAATTATCGTTCGAGATACTAAGAACTGAGGAACCAGTATTAGGTACTGCCACCATCACAGTTTCTTGTCCGTTGGAATAGTTTCACAATTATAATCATGGTTTACCGGCACCTCTAGAATAATGAATGCATAGTACGTTTATGGCTACAGATCTTTACAATTGACAGGACGATACATAGAGCACCCAGAGATTTAGCACTACAGCCGATGAATTAGCCTGATCAATGCTAATGTTGGTGCTATGGAAATTACGCAATGACAAAGGGCATATCCGCCTAATGGAGCAATGTAGCCGTTGGACTAAGCTGTTCAGTATTGATGTAAATAACCTTGCAATTCTAGAATGACAACAGACTGGGTCATTATCGCTCGAGATATTAACAATTGACGAAACAGTACCGAGTACGGTCATCATCACACTGCTTTTGCCGTTGAACTAATTTTTCACTGATAATATAAGATTAACCTCACATCAAGGATGATCAACGTACTGTACGGTCGTGCATAGAGATATTTACAATTGACAGTACGGTTCATAATACCTCCATCAACAGAGAACCGTAGCCATTGGACCGATATGTTGAATGATGATTTAGATTCTATATCAATACTAGAAAGACAAAGGACAGGTCCACTACCGCTCGAGATATTAGGAACTGACAACAGTGCTATGAGTACTGTCATTCTACAGTACATTCACAGCTGCTGGATTTATTGAACCACTGATGACTCAAACTCCGCAAAAGTTCCATATTAATCAATGTATACATCAGTTATGGATACAGACATTTAAATTACCAATTACGGTGGATGGTACATTCTCCTATAGAGCAATGTAGCCTGTGGATTAGCCTTATCTGTCATGATACAAGTTTTATTGCAATTCTGAAATGACAAAGTACTACCGGTTATTGCTCTAGATATTAACAAGGAGGAAACAGTACTGGGTACAGCAATCGCCACAGTACTGCATTCGTTGAAATAATTTGTTCACTGTTGACTTAAATTCCACAGTAGCTCAAGAATAATCAATCTGTAAATCAGTTATGGCGAGAGGTATTTACAATTCGCAGTACGGTAGTTGGTACAAACACCAACAGGGCACTGTGGCCCTTGGATTAATCCGTTCAGTGATGATTTAACTTGTATTTCAATTCCTGAATGAAAAAGGGCTTAGCCAATATCGCTCGAGGCGTCAAAAATGGAGTCATGAGTACATCCATAAACACAGCACTTTAGACGGTGGACAAAATTATTCACTGATAACATATGTTTTACTGCAAATCTAGTATAATAACTACATTGTACCCTTATGCCTAAAGATATTTACAGTTGAGAGCACAGTACTCTTTGCATCCATCGACGGAGCACTGTAGCAGTTCATTTAACCTGTTCAATGCTAATGCAGATGGCATAGTAATTCTAGTATGAGTAGAGAGAAGTCCGTTATAGATCGAGTTATTAGCAATTGACATACCAGTACTGTGTGCAGCCATAATAACAGTACTGCAGTCATTCGATCAATCCATTCACTAACGTTACAAATTCCACAGCAGTTCTAGAATTATCAAATAACGCCTCTGTGATGTCAAGGGTTATTTACAATTCCCAGTGCGGTAGTTGGTGTACCCACCGAAACAACGCTGCAGCAGTTGCATTAATATATCCAGTGATGACTTAAATTACACTGTAGTCCACGAAATTTCAATGTATAAATCAGTTATAGCTAGAGACATTTACTACTACCAGTACAGTATTTGGCACCTCCACCAATTGGGCAATGTAGCCGTTGGATTAAGCGATTCTGTTATGATTTAAACATTATCGCGTTTCCAGAAGGACAAAGGACTGGCGCATTATAGCTCGGGTCATTAACAATTGACGAGACAGGATTCAGTACAGCCATCATCACAGTACTTTAGCCGTTGGACTAGTTTGTGCACTTATAACTTACCTTTCACAGCAATCCTTTAATAAGCAGTGCTCTGCACGGTAATGGCTACTGATACTTACAGTTGATAGTACGGTACCTTGTACATTCATCAACGGAGCACTGTTGCCGTTGAATTAACTCTTTCGGCGATGATGTAGGTTTTATAGCAATTCTGGGAGGACTGTTCAGATCCGTCATTGCTCGAGATGCTATGAACTGACATAAAGGTACTGAGTACAGCCATCGTCACATTACTGCAGCCGCGGGATTAATCTGTACACTGACGATCTAAATTCCGCAGCAGTTCTAGAATTATCAAGGTGTGCATCAATTATGGGTAGAGATATTGCCAATTCCCTGTACAGTAGATTGGACATCTGCCAATGGAGCAATATAGATGATGGATTAAACTATTCAGCGATGATTTGCATCCCATTGCAATTATAGAATGACAAGGACTGACCCATTATCGGTGGAGATATTAGGAATTGACGAAGTGACGCCGGGTACAGCCATCATTACAGTACTTTGACCGTTGGAATAATTGCTTCACTTGTTATTCACGTTTAACAGCAATTCTAGAATTATCAGTGCTTAGAACGTTTATGGCTACGGTTATTTACAATTGACAAAACTGTAGTTAGTACGTCCAACAACGGAGCACGCTAGCCGATGACAATTCGAGGACAGTAGTTCGAAGACAATGTAGGTACTATTGCAGTTATACAGTGACAAAAGACATATCCGTTGTCGTTCGAGATATTAACAATTGACGTAACAGCAGTAAGTTTAGCCATCACCGCGGAACCGAAGTAGCTTGATTATTCTGTTCATTGATGATAAAGTTTCCACGGTTGATCCAGAATAGTCATTGTACTATTCCGTTATCACAAGAGATATATACTCTTTCCAGTAACGTGGTTGGTATATCCACAAATTTACCCGTTGGAGAGATCTGCTGTGTGATGGTATATATTCCTTCGCAATTCTATAACGACATAGGACTTACCTATTATCGCCCGAGAATGTAACAAGCGACGAAACTGTACTGTGTACAGTGATCATCACAGTACTTTAGCCGTTGGTCTGGTTCGTGCACCGGTAATTAAAATTATAAGCAATTCTGGACAATTCAATATATAGTATCATTGTGGATAGAGATATTTAAAATTGACAGTACTGTATTTATAGCATTCATCTACAGAGTACTGAAGCCGTGCGTTTAACCTGTTCAATGATAATGTAGATTCTATAGTATTTCTAGATTGGCAAAAGACATATCAGTTAAACGTCGAGATATTGACTAATGACATAACAGTACTGAGCGCAGCCATAATAACAGTATCGCTGGCGTTGTATTAATCTATTCACTGATGATTTAAATATCACAGCTGTTCTAGAATGATCCATGTATACCTCAGCTATTGCTAGAGACATTTACATTCCCAGTACAGTTCTTCGTACATACAATAGTAGAGCAGTGTAGCCGTAGGATTAAGCTGTTAGTGATAATCTGTATCCTATTTCAATTCTATAATGAACGGGACTGCCCAGCTATCGCTCAAGATATTAACAATTGACGAACCATTGCTTGATACAGACACCATCACAGTACTCTTTCCGTTGGAATAATTTCTTCACTTATAACTTATGCTTATCAGCAGTTCAAGAGTAATTAATGCATGGTACGGCTATGGCTACAGATATTTGCAATTGACAGAACGACAACCATTACATCCAGCAACGTAGCACTATTGCCGATGAAATAACCTGTTTTATGATAATGTGGATCCTACAGCAATTATGCAACGGCAACAGAGCGATCCGTTATCGCTCAAGGTACTAGCAGCTGACATAAATGAAGTGAGTACAACCATCATCACAGTACCGCTGCCGCTGCATTGATCTGTCCAATGGTGATACAAATTCCACAGTAGCTCTTTAATTACCTATGTGTACATCAGTTATGGCTACTGACATTTACAATTAACAGTACGGTAGTTGCTACATCCGCCGGCAGAGTATTGTAGACGTTAGATTTAACTCCTCAGTGATTATTTAAATTCCACCGTAGTAATGGAATAGCCAATGTGCACATCAGATACAGCCAGAGATATTGCCAATTCACAGCTAGTTGGTACATCCACTAACAAAGTACTGCAGCCATTTGATTGTTCTACTCTGTGACGATTTAGAGTTTATGGCAAATCTTGAACGGCAAAAGGCAGGTCGGTTATAGCTAGAGGTTTTAACAGCTGGCATAAGTTTTCTGAGTACAGCCATAATCAAGTTGATGCAGCCGTTGTATTAACATGTTCACCTATGATTTCAATTCCGCACGTGTTCTAGATTAATCTACGCTTACATCAGTCATGACTACAGTTATTTGCATTCCCAAAGCGGTATTTGGAATATCCGCCGATAAATTGCGGTAGTCCTTGGAATAGTCTTTCCAGGGATGCATTAAATTCACAAGCAGGTTTAGGGTAGTCGATGTGTAACACGGTTAAGTCTGATGATATTAACAAATGTCAGTACGGTACATAGTACGTCCAACAACGGTGCACTGTAGCCGTTGTATTGACCTGTTCAATGATGTCATGGATTCCGTAGCAACTCAAGAAAGGGAAGTGTTTGATCCGTTATAATTCGAAATAATAACAACTGGCCACTCAGTACTGTGTATAGCCATTATCATATCTGTAGCAGTCGGATTAATTAGTTCACTGATGATTTATATTCGATAGCAATTCTAGAAGGAAAGAAGGCAGACACACTGCCCCTCGAGATATAAACTGTTCACAACTTATTATTGAGTACATACGTCGTCATTGTACTGCAACCGTTGCATTAATTTGTTCACTGATGACATAAATTCCACAGGAGTTCTAGAGTAGTCAATGCATACATCACATACGGCTGCTGATATTTGCAATTCCCAGCACGGTAGTTCGTGCGTCCAGTGAAGGCTCAAATTCCAAAGCAAGCCTATGGTATTCGATTCAGAGTACGGTTATTTCTTGTGACATTTACAATTTATGGCACGACTCCTAGTACATCCATAAACAGAGAACTGTAGCCGTTGGATTAATTTGTTCACTGACGACTTATGTTCTACAGTAGCTCTAGAAAAATCATTTTATGCATCAGTTGTATATAATGGTGTTTACAATTTCCAGTGCGGTATATGGTGCATACACCAGTACAGTCGTGTAGCCATTTGATTAACCATTTCAGTGATAATTCATATTCCACGGTAGTTCTAGAGTATGCAATGCATACTGCAGTTACGTTCAAGAGATATATAAAATTCTCAGCACGGTATTCGGCACAGCCACCAATACTGCATTGTAGCCATTGGATTAATGCGTTAAGAGATGTTTTATACCTTATTGCAATTCCAGAGTGACAAGGGACAGGCCAGTCATCGCTCGAGGAGTTAATGACCGACGAAACAGTACTGAGTATAATCATCATCACAGTGATTTACCTGTTGGATTAATTTTGCGACTGATAAGCTGAATTTAAAGAAAATTCTAGAGTAACCAACGTATAGTGCTGTTATGGCTAGGGATATATACAATGAAAATCACGGTACTTAGTACATGCATCTGCAGAGCACTGTAGCTTTTGGAATGATCTGTCCAATGACGGTTTGTATATTGTAGCAATTCTAGAATCACAAAGGGCAGATCCGTCGCAACTCGGGGCATTAGCAACTGACAACTCAGTACTACGTACAGGCATCACCACTGTACTGTAGCCGTTTGATTAATTTGTTCACTTGCCATATAAATTCCACAGTAGTTCCTAAGTAACCTATTTCTGCAGTCGTTACAGCTAGAGATACTTGCAATTCCCAGCACGGTAGTTCGTACATCCATCAATAGAGCACAGTGGCCATTGGATTAACCCTTTCAGTGCCGCTTTACATGCTATTGCAATTCTAGGGTGACGAGGAACTAACACATTATCGCTCGAGACATTAACAATTGCCGAAACACTACTGAGTACAGCCGTCGCCGCAGTAGCGGCTTGAATAATTCGTTCACTGATGATGTGAATTGCAAAGCAGGACCGCCATAATCAATGTACAGGGCGGTTCTGACTGGAGATATTTGTCACTGTAAACACCGTTCTTAGTACATCCATTAACAGAGTAATGTAGAATTGGATTGATCTGTTCAATGACTGGAGATATTTGTCACTGTAAACACCGTTCATAGTGCATCCATTAACAGAGCAATGTAGAATTGGATTGATCTGTTCAATGATGAGCTGTGTTCAACAACAGATCTAGAATAATCAATGAATGAATGAGTTATGAATAGATACCCTTACATTTGGCAGTACGGATCTTAGTGCATCCGTCACCAGAGCACTATGGACGTTCGATCCATTAGTTAAATAATGTTAAATATTACATAGCAATTCCAGAGCAACAAAAGATATTTCCATTACCGCTAGGGATATTAACAACTGACAACTCAATATTCAGTGCAGCAGTCATCACTGTATTGTAGGCATTGGATTTATTTGTAAACTGATGATGTAAATTCCAAAGTAAGTCTAGAGTAATCGATGAATGGTACGGTTATGGCTAGAGATATTAACAATTGACTATATGGTTCTTAGTTCATCCACCAACATATCACTGCAGCTGATTGATTGATGTGTTCAGTGACGGTTTACATTCTATAGCAAAATTAGAATGACAAAAGACGGATCCGTTGTAGCTCGACATATTAACAATTGACATAACTGTATAGAGCACAGCCGCCAACACAGTACTGTAGCCGTTGGATTATTCTGTTCACTGGCGATATAAATTCCACAGGAATCCTAGGGTAATCTATGTACACATCAGCTATGTCTTGAGATGTTAAAAATTCCCAGTGCGATAGATGGTACATTCACCAATATATCGCTGTAGCCTTTAGAATAACGCGCTCAGTGATGATTTAAGTTCCATTGCAAATCTAGAATGACAAAGGACGTACCCATTATCGGTCTAGACATTAACAAGTGACGAAACAGTACTGAGTACAGCCATGATCACAGTGCCTTAACCGTTGGACAAATATACATTCTGACAATTTAGATGCAACTGCTACTCTAGAATAATCAATGCATAGTACGCTTATGGCTACAGCCATTTACAGGTGACATTACGATGCTCAGTACATCCATCAA
Source organism: Eufriesea mexicana (assembly GCF_001483705.2). Lineage (NCBI taxonomy): Eukaryota > Metazoa > Arthropoda > Insecta > Hymenoptera > Apidae > Eufriesea > Eufriesea mexicana. Next base: position 88,255 of record NW_016915631.1, on the reverse strand, counting down.
CAGAGCACTGTAGCCAATCATTTTGCCTGTTCAATGATTATGCAGATGCTACGCCAAGTCAAGAATGACAAAGAAGAGATCCCTTACAACTCGAGACATTACCAATTGACATAGAAGTGTTGACCAAAGCATTCATCACAGTACTGAAGCCGCTGGAATAATGTGTTCAATGATGAATTGTATCCTACAGTTGTTCCAGAGTAACCAATTTATACATCAGTTATTGATGGAGATATTTACAATTTCCAGTACGGCAGTTGTTACATCCACTAGATGATCACTGCAGCCATTGGAATAATCTGTTCAGTGCTGATATATAAGCTATTGCAGTTCTAGAATGACGAAGGACAGGACAAACGTCGCTCGTGACATTAACAATTGATGAAACGGTACAGAGTACAGCCACCATCTCAATACAGTTGCCGCTGGATTAATATGTTCACTGATTATGTTCATTGCAACGAAAGTCTGGAACAATCAATGTATAGTGCGGTTATGGCTAGAGATGTTTGTATCTGTAAGTACGGTTCTTAGTACAACCGTCAACATAGCAGTGTAGACGTTGGATTCATCTTTTCATTGATGACTTTGATTATAATGCAAATCCGGAATGACAAAAGACAAATCCCCTATTGCTCTAGACATTAGCAATTGACGTCACAGTACCGATTACGGCCATCATCACGGCACTATTGCCATGGAATTATTTGTTCACTGATGATTTAAAATCCACAGCAATCCTAGACTGATCAACGGATAGATCAAATATCTTTAGAGGCATTGAAAAATGACAATACATTACTGAGTTTAGCCGCCCACACAATATTGTTGCCATTGCACTAATAAATTCGCTAATCATCTAACTTGCTCAGAAATTGCAGAATTGCAATCCCTGCAGATAGGGATTGGTCGCTAGAGACGTTGGCACGTATCAAAACAGTGCCAAGCACAGTCATGATTACACTGCTGTAGCCACTCGACTAATTTGTTCCCTGGTCCATTAATTTCCGCAGCAGCTCTAGCGTTATCATTGTGTATATCTGTTATGTCTAGAGATAATTACGATTGGCTGTACGGTACTAGGTACGTTCACATACAGAGCACAATATCCGTTGAAATTGTCTGTACACTGATGACTTAACTCTATAGAAATTCTAGAATGATAAATGTGTAGATCAAGTAACGGTAGTGGTACTGGCAAGCAACAATAAGGGTATTGAGAATTCTCAACAAAGGAGCAGTGTAAACAATTGATTAAATCGTTCAATGATTACATAATTTTTATGCCAACTATTGAATAATCAATGTAGAGATCTGTTATGGCTGGACGTAGTTATAATTGGCAGTGCGGGACTTGGAACATCTACAAACGGAGCACTGCAGCCGTTCGATTAATCTGCTCACTGATGACTTAGACTATATAGCAGTTCCTGAAGTTACAACGGATACACCATATATATTTAGTGCCATTGACAATAGACAATTCAGTACTGAGTGTAGCCATCTACACAGTACTGTGGCCAATGGGTTTACCTTTTCGCGACCATCTAAGCTGTTCTGCAATTGTAGTCTGATCAGTGGATAGAGCAACTGTTGTTGGTGACATTGGCATATGTCACAGCAGTACTGAGCATAGCCACACTCCTATAATGTAGACACTCCACTTATTCGTTCCCTGATCATTTAAATTCCGATGCAGCCATGGATTAGGCAATGAATAGACCGGTTACCGCTTTCAATATTAGCAATTGAAGACACAGTACTGAGTACAGCAACCATCATAGTATGGCAGCCGATGTAATTATCTGCTTACGTATGAAGTAAATTCCACAGCAGTTATAGGAGGGTCAAGTCATAGGTCATTTATGTCTGGAGATATATACAACTGGCTGCACGCTGCATAGAGAATCCTCCAACAGATCATAGTAGAGGTTGGATTAATCTGCTCAATGGAGATCTATACTGTAGAGCAATTGTAAAGTTGTCAACCGACGGACCACACATCTTTAATGATATTGACGAATGACAATACAGTACCAAGTGGAGCCATCTACACAATACTATACCTATTGAACTAATTTGCTCTCTCATTATCCTGGTTGTTCATCAATTGTGGAGTGATCAATGGATAGGGAAATTGTGGCTGGAGTTATTGATATATGTCAAAACAGTAATGAAAGCAGTAATTGCCTCAGAACGGCAAGGGAGCCATTGGAATAATTTGATCACAGATCATTTATGTTCGACAGCAAATCTAGTGCAATCGAGGTATAGATTAGAAGATTCTAGAGTTGTTTACAATTGGCAGTACGGTAGATGGTACGTCCACCGACTGATCACTGTAGCCAATGGCTTAATCTCTTCACTGTTGACCTATTTCCTAAAGCAACGCAAGGATGACGTTGTACGGATCCATTCTGACGAAGACGTTGGCAGCTGACATAACTGTACTGAGAACAGCCATCATCACAGTGCCCTAGCCGTTGGACTAATTCGTTCACATATAACTTAAGTTTAAGAGAAATTATGTAATTTTCAATTCCTAGTACGGTTATCGCTTCAGATATTTACAGTTGGCAGGACGGAACGTAGTACAAACATCAACGGAGCACAGTAGCCGTTGGAATCACCTGCTCAATGGTGATGTAGGTGCTTTCGCTACTCTACAATGGTAAAAGAAGTATCAGCTATAGCTCGAGATGTTAACAATTGACGTAAGAGTACTATGTGCAGCCATTATCAGAGTGCAGCAGCCGCAGGATTTGTCTGTTCAGTAATGATTTGAATACAACAGTAGTTCTGGAATAATCAATGCATACATCATTAAATGCCAAGGTGTATACTGTTCCGAACACAGTTGCTGGATATCTACCAATGGAGAAATGTTGCTGGTGCATTAAGCTGTTCAGTGATGTTGTATATACTGTTCCAATTGCAGAATGACGAAGGACTGTTCAATTATCGATCCGGACATTAACAACTGACGAAGCAGTTGAGAGTACAGCAATCATCGCAGTACCTTCGGGGTAGGATTAATCCTTTCGCTGTTAGCTTAAGGCTCACAGCAACTCCAGAACAATCAATATATGGTACGGTTATGGCTACAGATATTTATAATTGAGAGTACGGTTATCGGTACGTCCTCCAATACAGCACTGTAGCCAATGGATTTATATGTTCAGCGATGATTTATGTTCCATTGCAATGCTAGAATATCAAAGGACTGACTCATTACAGCTCAAGACATTAACAATTGACGAAACATTACCGAGTGCAGCAGCCATCACGGTACTGTAGCCGTTGCAGGAATTAGTTCATTGACAATTTGAGTAGTTCGGGAATATTCAATGCATAGTGCGGTTATTACTGGAGGCGTTTGTATATGTAAGTGCGGTTATTAGTACGTCCATTAGCAGAACACTGTAGCCGATGGATTAATCTGTTCAATGACGATATATATAGTACAGCAAATGGAGAATGACGTAAAACAGAACCATTGCCGCTCGATTCATTAGCAACTGACAACAGAGTACTAAATGCTGCCATCACAACTGTACTGCTGCCGTTGTATCATTCTGTTATCCGATGATATAAAATCCACAGTATATATAGATTTACCTATGTACGCATCAGTTACCGGTAGAGGTACTTACAATTCCCAGTGCGGTACATTGTGCATCCACCAATAGGGCGCTGCGGCCGTTGGAGTAATCTGGTAAGTGATCATTTAAGTACCAAACAAACTACAGAATAATCAACGTATACATCAGTTATGGATAGAGACATTTACAACTCCCAGTACGATAGTTGGAACATCCAAAGGTAGGGCACTGTAACATTTGGATTATGCAGTTCAGTGATGATTTATATCCTATTGCAAATCTAGAATGCCAAAGGACAGACCCATTATCGCCCTTTATGCTGACAAGTGACGAAACAGTATACAGTACATCCTTCATCATACGACTATTGCCGTTGGATTAATCTGTTCACCTGTGATGTAATTGCCGAAGCAAGTCTAGAGTAATAAATGTTGTGGTAATGGTTACATATGCTTCTGGGTATAGAAGTGTAGGTATGAGTGAAGCAGGTATGCGTGGGATTGTAGCGTGTAATGAATTCAAGTTACTATTGTGGTGGGTATGCCACAGTGTAATTGACATAAGTGAGAAAGAAATCTGTGTGGATGGTTATATGTGTGTGAGGAGTATGACTAAGAGTCGTGAAATTCCCTTTGTGCCCGTTGGACAGTCAACGGAAGGAGATGTCGTGTGTAAGAGGTTCCTGTATAGTAAAAATCGCAGAGAGGATCGAGTCTATTTTAACTAATTCAATTATATATTGTGTTCCCTCATTAAACGTTTAAATAAATATTGTTACAACTTCATCCACCACTAACAAATGTACAGTACCGTTACGGAAGCAGATATTTTCAACCGACTGTGCGGTTCCCAGCACATCCATCAACAGGGCAATATAGCCGCTGAGTTAACCTGTTAAGTGACGACTCGGATTCAATAGCAATTCAGGGATGACAAAAGACAGATCCTGCATATCCCAATAAATTAACAATTGACGAAATATATCCACGTGTAGCATTCATCACATTACCTTAGCAGCTGAACTAATTTCTTCACTGATAAACGAAATTTAGCTGCAATTCTAGAATAATCAACGTGTAGTACGGTTATGACTACAGGCAATAACAATGAGAGTATGGTACTTAGTACATCCATCAACAGAGCACCGTAGCCATTGCAATAACCTTTACAATGATGTTTTACGTTCTGAAGCACTTCCGGAATGACAAAAGGCAAATCTGCTGTAGCTCGAGGTATAAACGGTTGACACAACGGTACTGAGTACAGCATGAGCACAGTACTGCAGCAGTTGGATCAATCTGCTCACCGATGACGCAAATTCAACATTTGCTCTAGAATAATCAATGTATAAATCAGGCAAGGCTGGATATATTTACAATTCGGAGGACGGTGGCGGTACACCCACCAATAAAGCATTTTAGCCGTTGGATTAATATTTTCAACGATGATATAAATTATGTGCAATACAAGAATGAAAAAAGTCTGACCCAGTATCACTCGAAACATTAACAAGGTACGAAACAGTACTGTGTACAGCCATCGTGACAGTACTGTAACAGATTTATTATTTTGTTCACTGATGATTTAAATTCCACAGCTGTTCCGGACTAATCATTTCATATATCAGTTATGGCTTGCGATATTTTCAGTGCCCAGAACGGTGGTTAGTACGTCAACCAATACAGCACTGTAGTAGTTAGATTAATATGTACAGTGATGAGTGTATCTCTGCAGCAGTTCCTGAATCAGAAATGAATGACATTTGAAGGGACAGAACTGAGTACAGCTATCGTCACAGTACAGCAGCGGGCGGATTCGTTGGTCCACTGATGATGTAAATTAAGGAGAAAATCTAGAATAATCAATGCATAGTACGACTATGTCTAGATGCATTTATAGTTGTGTGTATGGCTCTTAGTGCATCCATCAAGAGTGCACTGTAGAATTGGATTGTCCTGCTCAATGACGGTTTATATTGCACAGTAGTTCCAGGTTAATCAATGTATACATGGGTTATGGCTTCAGATATTTACAATTCCCGGTGCGGTAGTTGGTACATCCACCAATAGGGCATGGCAGCCGTCCGATTATTCAGTTCAGTGAAGATTTGAAATGCATTTCAATCCAAGGATGACAAAGGACAGACCCATTGTCGCCCAGATATTAAAAACAGACGAAACTGTATTCAGTACAGACATACTCGCAGAACTTTGGCCGTTGGACTAAACTATTCCCTGGTAGTATATGTTTATCAGCAGTACTAGCATAATCACTAAATGGTACCGTTATGTCTGGAGATTATAACAATTAGCAGGACGGTATACAGGAGTTCCATAGAGAGTACGCTGTGGCCGTCGAATAAATCAGTTCAATGACGACTTCGATTCTATAGCAATCCCAGAATCACATAAGATAGATCCGTTGCAGCTAAAGATATTAACAATTGGCGTAATAATAGCGAGTACGGCGATCATCACAATACCTTAGTCGTTGGATTAATTTGTTCACTGATAATTTAGACTAAACAGTAATTCTAACATAATCAAAGTATTGTACGGCTATGGCGAGAGATATTTGCAATTGTCAGTAGGGTATTAACAACATCCATCAACAAAGCACTGTATCCGGTTGATAAATCTGCTCGATGATGAATTAGAACATATAGCACTTCTAGAGTGACCAGAGGCGGATCCGTCATAGCTCGAGACATTAAAAATTGAAGATACAGCACTGAGAACAGCCATCACCACAGTAACTTAGCAGTTGGAATATTTTGATCACTGAAAACTTAAGTTTAACAGTAATCCTAGAAGTATCAATGTATAGTGCATTTATGGTCCGAGATATGTACAATTGCCAGTGCGGTAGCCTGTGCATCCATATATATAGAGCACTGTAGCCATTGGATTGATCTGCTGATTGATGATTACATTCAACGATATTTCTAGAATGACCAATGTGTGCATCTTCTATGACTGAAGAAAATGAAAATTCAAACTGCCGTTGTGTGCACATTCACCAATAAAGCACTGCAGCCGTTGGGTTAGCCTGTTCAATGATGTTCTATTTCCTATGGCCATTCTAGAAGGACAAAGGAGTGGTCCGTTATAGATCGAGATATTAAGAAATGAGGAAAGAGTACTGAGTACAGCCGACGTCATAGTACTAAAGCCGTTGCAGCAATTCTTTAATTATCAATACATAGTACGGTTAAGGCTAGAGATATATACAAATGGCAGTACGGTACTTAGCACATCTATCAGAAGGGCCCTGTAGGCGATTGACTAACCCGCTCAATGATGACTTTGTCTCTGTAGCAATTCTAGAATACCAAAAGACACATGAGTAGCAGATCGATATATTAAGAGCTGACATAACATTACTGCGTGCAGCCATCATCACAGTGGTTTAGCCGTTGGACAACTTTCCTCACTGATAAGATAAATTTTGCAGCAATTATGGAATTATAATTACATAGGGCGGTTACCGCTAGAGATATTTACAAATGATAGTACGGAACTTAGTACATCCTTCAACTATGCACTGTAGCCGTTGAATTAACCTGTTCATTGTTGACTTAAATAAAATTGCAATTACAGAATGACAGACGACGTATCCACTATATCACGACAAATTTAGGTTCGACGAATGATTACATAGTACAGCAATCGTCAAAGTACAGCACACGTCGGATTAATCTGCTCACTAGCTATTTGCATTCCTCAGTAGTTCTAGAATACTCCATATATACATGAGTTATACCTAGAGATATTTGCAATCCACATTACGGTAACTACTACATCCACCAGCACCGAATTGTGAGCGTTGTATTAATCTCATCAGTGATAATCTATATCCCAGTGCAATTATAGAGTAACAGAGGACTGACCCATTATCACAAGAGGCATTAACAATTAACGAAACAGATCTGATTACAGCCGTCATCACACTACATTAGCCGTTGGACTAATTTGTACACTGATAACTTAAATTTAACTGTAATTCGGGAATAATCAGCGTATTGCACGGTTATGGCTACAGATATTTAAAATTGACCGTGCGGTACTTAGTACAGCCATCAACGGTGCAGTATAGCCGTTGGATTAACCTGTAGGGTGATGACCTATGTTCTATTGCAGCTATAAGGTGGCAAACGTTAGATCCGTTACGGCTCGTGGTGTTAACGATTGGCACAATTGTACTGTGTACAGTCATGATCGTAGTAGTACAACCTTTGGATTAATCTGTTCAAAGCAGATATAAATTCCACAGGAGTTCTAGAATTATCAATTTGTACGTGAGATACGGACAGAGATATTTACAACTCCCAGTGCGGTAGCTGGTACATCCACCAAGAGGGCACTGTAGCTGTTTGGTTTGTCCGTTCAGTGATGATTTATGTTACAAAGCACGTCTAGGGTAATCAACGAACAGTGCGTTTGTGGCTAGAGACATTTAGATTTGACATTATGATTCCTAGTACATGTAACAAAAGGGAACTCTAGCCGTAGGATAAACCTATTCAATCATTAATTATATTCTGTAGCAATTCTAGAATGACAAAAGGCAGATCCATTACCGCTAGAGAAATTATCAACTCCCAACACTGTACTAATTAAAGAATCGTCACAGTACTGTGCCGTTGTATTAATCTGTTCAGTGATGATTTAAATTCCGCAGATCTTGAATAATCATTCTATACGCCAGATCTGGCTAGAGAAATTAACAATTCACTCCACGGCAGTTGGTACAACCGCCAAGAGGGTGCTTCAGCCGTTGGTTTACCCAGTTCAATGATGATTTAAATTCTATAGCAATTCTAGGATAACAAAAGAAATGTCAGTTACAGCTCGAGATATTAACAATTGGCACAACAGGAATGAGTACATCCAACATCGCATTTCATTTGCCGTTGTACTTGTTCCTTCACTGATGACTTAAATTTATCAGCAACTGTAGAACAATCAATACACAGTACGGTTATGTCTATAGATATTTAGAATTGACTGTACGTTACTTGTTACATCAATAAATAGAGCTCTGTTGCCGTCGGTTTGTTGTTTTCAACGATAACGTTGATTCTACAGCAATTACAGAATGTGGAAGGACTGATCCGTTATTGCTCGAGATACTAACAACGGAAAACTCAGTACTATGCACAGCTATCATCACATTACTGTAGATGATGGATTACCTTGCTTACTGATGAACTACGTCCAACGGTTTTTCTAGCGTAGACAATGGATACATCAGCTACAGATAAAGATATTTACAGTTCCCAATGCGGTAGTTGGTACATCCACCAATACATCACTGCAGCCGTTGGGCTAATATGTTCAGTGGTGATTTAATCTCATGGTAGTTCTAGAGTTATCAATATTCACATCAGCCATGGCTAGAGAAATTTACTCTTCCGAGTCCGGTAGCTTACACATCCGTAGATAGAGCACTGTAGCCGTTGGACTAGTCAGATCAGTGATGGCTTAAATTCCGCTGTATTTCTAGGATAATCAATGTGTACATCAACTATAGACAGAGATATTTACTGTTCCCAGTACGGAAGTTGTACCATCCACCAAGGGAGTATAGTAGCCGTTGGATTAGCAATCACGGTGAATATTTAGGTTAAAAAGCAAGTCTAGGAAAATCAATGTATAGCACGGCTGTGGATATAGATATATACTACTGGCAGTAAGGTTCTTAGTATAGACGAAAACAGAGAATTGTAGACGTCTGATAGATGTGTTGTATCATAATATAGAATATATAGCAATTCTACAATTACAAAAGACATATCAATTACCGCTCGAGATATTAATAACTGACAACACGGTACTAAGTACAACCATAGTCACTCTACTGCACCCGTTGTATCAACCTGCCCAGTGATGACTTAAATTCCGCAGTAGTTGTAGAATAATCATCGTATGCATTAGACATGGCTAGAGATATTTACTATGCCCAGTAAGGTATTTGGAACTTCCACCAATGGAGCACCGTATCTGTTGGATTGATATGCTCAGTAATGACTTGCATTGCACAGTGCCTCTAGAGTAACCAATATGTAGAAAATATACGGGCAGAGATATTAACAATTCACGGTACGGTAGTTGCAACGTCCGCCAATAGAGCACTGTCGCCCTTGGAATAAATTGTTCATTGATGATTTGGATTCTGTAGCAATCCTAGTATGAGAAAAGACTGATCCGCTATAAATTGAGATATTATCAACTAACCGCACTGTACTATGTACAGCCATCATCACTGTACCGTATCCGTATCGTTGTATTAATTTGTTCAAAATTTACGAAAGAGCACTGAATGCAGCCATCATCACAGTTCTTTAGCGGTTAGACCTACATGTTCACTGATAACTTAAATTTAACAGCCATTCTAGAATGATCAATTTATAGTACGGTGATGGCTGCAGATATTTACAGTTGACGCCACTGTACTTATTACAGCCATCATCAAATTGCAGCAGCCGCTGGATAAACTGATCAGTGATGACTAAGGTTCAACAGCAGCTCTAGAATCATCAACATATGCATCAAATATGTCCAGTGGTATTAACAGTTCCCACCATGGTATTTGGGACATCCACCGATACAGCACTGTAGCCGTTGGATTTGGCATTCAGCAATGATTTAAATCCCACTGCGGTTAGGTTAGGTTATAGAGTAACCAATGCTTACATCGGATACAGCTGGGGATATTAAATGTTCACAGTACGGCAGTCGGTACATCCACCAATAGCGTACTGAAGCTATTGGATTATCCCGTTAGATAACGACTTGGATACTACGTTAATTCTAGGATGACATAAGAGGGACCCGTTATACGGAGGTAACAACTTAGGATACAGTACTGAGTACAGCCATCGTCGCAGTACTGTAGCCGTTGAGGTAATTTCATCACTGATAAATTGGATTTAGTAACAACTCTAGAAGAACCAATCTATAGTACGGTTATGGCTGGAGATGTTTACAGTTGACAGAACGGCACTTAGTACATCCATCATCGGAGCACTGTATCCGTTGAATTAACCTGTACAGTGATGAATAAGGTCCCAAATCAATTCTAGAAGAATAAAGGACACGTCGGTTATTGGTCGATATATTTGCAATTGACGAAGTATTTCTGACTACAGCCTCCATCTCATACCTTTGCCGTCATACTAATTTGTTCACTGATAACTACGGTCTAGCAGCAAACATAGAATGATCACTATATTGTAAGTTTATGCCTTGGGATATTTGAAATAGGCAGAAATCTCCGTAGTGCATCCACCAACAGAGCACTGCACGCGTTTTATTAATCTGTTCAGTTATTGCTTACATGCCACAGGCGATCTAGAGATGTCGATGTACAGATCAGATACAGCTGGAGATATATTAACATTTCCGAGTACGGTAGTTGGTATAGTCACCTGTTGAGCACTGTAGCCATGGGATTATTATGTTCTCTGTTTATTTTTATTCTATTGCAATTCTGGGGTGACGAAGGACTGACCCGCTGTCGCACGAGGCATTAACAATTGTCTAAGTATTACTGAATATAGCCATCATTACAGTACATTAGCCGATGTCATAAATTGCTCAGCGATAACTTAAATTCAACAGTAGTTATAGAATAATCAATACATAGTACCGTTTCGGCAAGAGATATTTAGATCTGACAGTAGAGTACTTAGTACATCCATCAAAAGAGGACTGTAGCCGTAGGATTAATATGCTCAAGAATAATGTGGATTCTATAGCAGTGCCAGAACGACAAAGGACAGATACGTTATAGCTCGAGATATATACAATTGACATAAGAGTACTGAGTTCAGCCATTATACAAGTACCGCATATGCTGCAATAATCTATCCACTTACGGTTCAAATTCCGCAGCAGTTCCAGAATAATCAGTATATACGTCAGTTATGTCTAGAGCTTTTCAAAATTCCCAGTACGATAGTTGGTACTTTCACCAATAGACCACTGCTGTCACTGGATTAGTTTGTTCGGTGCTGCTTTAAATGCTACTGAAACTCTAGTATGGCGAAGAACTGACCCACCTTCTCTCGCGATATTAGCAACCGACGAAACCGTACTAAGTGCAGCCGTCATCACAGTACATTAGATGTTGGACAAATTTGTGCACACATAATATAGGTTTTACAGCTATTCCATTGTAATCAATATAAGGTACCGTTGTAGCTGTAGAAATTTACAATAGAGAGTACGGTACTTCGTACATCCATCAACAGAGCCCTGCAGCGGTTGAATCAACCGGATCAATAATCATGTACATTCCATAGCAGTGCTGGATTGACAAAGGGCAGATCCGTTATATCTCGATGTATTACCAATTACCATAACTGCAGTGTGTGCAGACACAATCGCAATACTGCGCCCGCCGGATTAATTCGATCACTGATCATTTAAATTCCACATTAGTTCTAGAAGAACCAGTGCATACATGAGTCATGGCTGAAGATGTTAACAATTTCCTGTACAATAGTAGGTGCATTCACGAATAGGTCACTGTAGCCATTGGATAAATGTGTTCAGCGATGACATAAATTTTATTGCATTTCTAGAATGGCAAATGGCTGACCCATTATCCCTCGAGGTATTAGAAATTGACGAAAGAGCATTCAGTAGAGCCATCACCACAGCGTTGTGTCCGTTTGTACAATTTGTTCACTGGTAATTTCATTTTAACAGCAGTTCCAAAATAGTTAATGTATAGTACGGCTATGGCTAGAGACATTTGCAATCGACAGAACGGATCTCAGTACAACCACCAAGAGAGCATCGTTGCCGCTGTGTTACTCCGTGCAGTGATGAACTAAATTGCACAGGATTTCTAGAATAGTCAATGCATATACTAAATGTGGCTAGAGGTATTAACAATCCCCGGTGCGGTAGCTGGAACAACCACCAAGGGATCACGGTAACCCTTGAATAAGTCAGTTCAGAGATTATTCATATTCCGAAGCAAGTCTAGGGTTATCAATGTATATTTCGGCTGTGGTTAATGACATTTACAATCGACAGCACGGTTCCCAGTACACACAACAACAGGTAACTGTAGCTGTTGTATTGATCCTTTCATTCATGATATATGTAATAAGGCATTTCTAGAATGCTAAAAATGCAACATCCGTAACCGACCGAGGATTTAACAGCTGACGACACAGTACAAAGGACAACCATGGTCGCAGTACTGCAGCCGTTGCATTAGTCTGCTTAGTGATGATTTATATGCCGCAGAAGTTCCGGAGTAACCTATGTATACATCAGATATGGCCGCTGACATTTACAACTCCCATTACAGTAGTTGATATATCCACCAATAGAGTGCTGCAGACGCTGGACTATTATGTTCAGCGATGACTTAAATTAAGCAGCTGTTCTAGATTAATCAATGTATAAATCAGTTATGTCTGGAGGTAATTATAGTTCCCAGTACGGTAGTTGGTACATCCGCGAATAGAGCTCTTTAACCGTCGGTTTAATCTATTCAGTGGTGATTTAAATTCTATTGCAAAACTAGAATGACAAACTACTAGCGCATTATAGTTCGAGACATTAACAATTGACGAAACAGTACTGAGTACAGACATCATCACAGTACTTCAGCCGTTGGACTAATATGTTCAATTATAATTTACGTATAACGTCAATTCTAGGATAATCGACGCATAGTACTATTATGGATGGAGATATTTATAACTGCCAGAAAGGTTCTTAGTACTTTCACCAACGGAGCTCTGCAGCCGTTGAATTAGTCAGTTCCGAGATGAATTAAAGTACACAGTAGCTCTAGAACAGACAATGTATACACTGGTTATGGATCACGACATTTACAATTACCATAACTGCTGCTGGTGCGTCCACCATTCGATCACTGCTGCCGTTGAAATGATCTGTTCAATAATGATGTTGATTCTACTTTAATTCCAGAATGACGAAGCAGTGACCCAATGTCGCTCGAGCCTTTAACATCTGACGAAATACTACTAAGTACAGGCATCATCACGGTACAGCAGACGTTGGCTTATTTTGCTCCCTGGAGTTCTAATGTCCACAGCAAGTCTACAGCAATTAAAGCATGGTACTCTCATGGCTGGTGATACTTAAAATTCTCAGTATGGTAGTTGGAACGTCTACTGAACAGAGCACTGTCCCCGTTAGAAGACACAGCTCAATGATGTTTCAGGTTCTATAGCAATTCTAGGATGAAAAACCACAGACACCATATTGATGGAGATATTAACAATTGACATAACTATAATGAGCACAGGTATCACCGCAGTGTTCCAACCGTTGGTTTAAACTCTTCACTGATGACTCAGATTCGATGGAAGTTCTAGAATGGCCAATGCACACATCAGTTATGGCTGGACACATTTGCAATTCCCTGTACGGTAGTTGGTATATCCACCTATTGAGCACCCTAGCCGTTGGATAAATTGGTTCATTGAAGAGTCAGATCCTAGTGCCATTCTAGGACAACATATGTCAGATCCGTTGCAGCTCGAGGCATCAAAAATTGACATAACGCGACTGTGTACAGCCTTCATCACAGTATATTAGCCGCTGGACTAATTTGTTCACTGATGACGTTAATTTCAATGCAATCCTAGATAAGTCAGTGTATGGTCCTGTTATGGCTACCGATGTTTACAACTGGCAGTACGGTTCCTAGTAGACCCATCAATGCAGCCCTGTGCCAGTTAAACTTTTTTGTTCAATGATGATATAAATTCTATAGCAATTCTAGAGTGACACGAAAGAGATCAATTGCCCCCCGATGTACTAAGAACTGGCAACACCGTACTAGGTACAGACATCGTCACATAACTGTAGCCGTCGCATTAATGCGTTCACTGATGTCTTAAGTTGCACAGTCCTTCAAGTATAATCAATGCATGCGTGAGGTGTGTCTAGAGATAATTACTGTTCCCGGTACGACAGTTGGTACATCCACAAATGCGGCAGTGTGGAATTTGGATTAACCAAGTCAGTGACGATTTATGTCCTATTGCAGCACTAGAGCGACAAAGGACTGACGCATTATCGATCGAGATATTACCAATTGGCGAAACATTACCGAATACATATACCATAATATTACTGCATCCTTCGGATTAAAATATTCAATGATGATTTATATTCCACAATAGTTCTAGAATAATCAATGCATACATCAGATAGGGCTAGGTATGTTTTCAACTCCCAGTACGGCAGTACAGTTGGTGCATCCATCAATAAAGCACTGTACGCATTAGATTAATATGTCCATCGATGACTTAAGTACCAGACCATTTCTAGGATAATCACTGTGCACAAAAGTAATGTCAAGTGTTGTTTTGAAATTACAGTATGGTAGTTTGTACATCCACCACGAGAGTACTCTTGCCGTTGGATCAACCTTTTCAGTGATGCTTTAAGCTCTATTGCAATTCTAGAGAATATGATTATAGCTCGAGACATAGACAACTGACGATACACTACGGAATATAACCATCATCGCAGTACTGTAGCCGCTGCATTGATTAGTTCATTGATGATGTACGTGCAAAAACAAATACACAACGTTCAATATATATTACAGTTACGGCTAGAGACATTTGTATTTGCTAGCACGGGAATTAGTACATCCATCAAAACAACACTGGAACCGTTGGGTTCAGCTGTATATATATGATTCAGATTCTATTTCAATCCTAGAGTAACAAAAGTGTGACCCATTAACGCTCGAGGCATTAGCCAGGGATGAAACAATACCGAGAACAGGAATGGTCACAGCACTGTTGCAGTTGGGTTAATGAGTTCACTTGTGATGTAAATGCCAAAATATGTCGAGAGTAATCAGTGCATAGTGCGGTTATGGATAGAGATATCTAAAATTGTCGGTACGGTAGTTGGTATATCCGCCAATAGAGCACATTTACCATTGGAATAATCCGTTTACTGATGATCTATATTTTATTGCAATTCTAGAAGAACAAAGGGCTGACTCATTATCGCTCAAGGCATTAACAAGTGACGATACGGTGCTGATTACAGCCATTATTACAGTACTGCAGAAGTTGGATAAATCTATTCACTGTTGATTTAAGCAATGTAGTATTTCCAGATTTATCAACGGATAGATCAGACATACCTAGTGTTATTAACAAATGACAATACATTTCTACGTGTAGCCGTCTGCTGAATGCAGTTGCCGTTGTAATAATCTGTTCACTGGCCGCCTAAGTTGTTCGCCAAGTGTAAAACGACCAATGTATTGCGTAATTGTCGCTGAAGACATTGAGATATGTCGGAACAGAACGGATTGCAGCCATCATTACAGGAATGTAGCCATCTTATTAGTTTCCTCACTGGTGATTCACATTCCACAGCATCTCTAGAATATAGAATATACAGATCGGTTACGGCTAGATACATATACATTTGGCTGTACACCGCTTAGTACATCCACCAACAGGGCACTGTAGTCTTGGGGTTCATCTTGTAATTCCTGAAATAGACTGTATAAGACTTCTAGAATGATCAGCATACAGACTAGTTGTCGCTGAAGTCAATGACACATGTCAAAACGGTTTCGAATGCAGCCATCATTGCAGTACTGTAGCCATTGCTAAATTTATTCACTGGTGATATATCTTCCATTGCACATCCAGAAGAAGAAATGTATATATCAGTCACGGCTAAACGTAATTACAGCTGGCAGTGCGACACTTGGCACATCCATCTAGAGAGCACTGCTGCGTTTGTATTAACCTGTTAATTAATGAGTGAACTTGCATAGCAATTATAGAACAACCAAAGTATAGATCAGTTATGGACAGGAATAATTACAATTGGCATTACGGTACTTGGTACATACACCTACAGCGCACATTGACCGACGGATTATTCTATACAGTGATGAATTTTATTCTGTAGCATTTTTGGAATGATCAATGCATAGATCATATATCGGTAGTGACACTGAAATTTGTCAATACAATACTGACTGTAGCCATCTAATCATTACCATCACCAATGGGTAAATCTTTCCACTTATCATCTAAGTTTTTCAAACATTTTCGAATGACCAATCGACAGAGATATTGCTGCTGGAGACTTTCACATATGTCAAAAGAGTACTGAGTACAGCAATAATCAGTGCACTGCAAACGTTTGATTAATCAGGTCACTCATGACTTAAATTGTAAATCAATTCTAGAATGACAAAAGGGAAATCCGTTGTAACCCGAAATATTCACAATTGACAAGATATTACTGAGAGCAGCCATCACCACGGTATTGTAGTCGTTGGATAAATGCGTTCACTGGTGATTTATGACCAACAGCTGTTCTAGGATGATGAATGCATAATAGAGTTATGGCTAGCGACAATCACAACTGACAGTACGTCACTTAGTACATGCAATACATGATCACTGTAGACGTTGCACCAATGTGATCACGTGTGATCTGTATTCTAGAACAATCGAAGTGAGACAAATGACAGATCTATTATTGTTCGTGATGTTAACAATTGAATCATCTGAACGGAGTACAGCCATGATAACGTTACTGCAGTCGCTGTATTAATTTGGTCGCCGGTCACATAGATTTTACTACAACGCTAGAATTATCAACGTATGGAGCAATCATGGCTAGAGATATTTACAGTTTGACGCACGGTACCTGGTACATCCTCCAACAGATCATAGTTGCCTTTGGATTGTTTGGTTCAGTGATGATGGTAATTCTATGGCCATTTCAGTATTACAAAAGGCAGGCGCATTATATCCCGAGAAGTTGGCAAATGACAACAGAGTAGTGCGGGCAGCCATCGTGATAGGTCCGTAGCTGTTTCAATAATTTGTGCACTGCTTGTTTGAGATCCACAGCAGTTCTGGAATAATCAATGTAAGGAAGGGGTATGACAAGAGAAATTTACATTTGGCAGCACGATACCTGGTACATCAACCAACGGAGGACTATAGCAGATGGATTAATCTGTTCAGTGAATAATTATATTCTGTAGCTGCTCTAGAATTACAAATTACAGATCTGTTATATCGCATGGCATTAACAGCTTACATAGCAGGATGGAGTACAGCTATCACCTCAGTAACGTATGCGATGGAATAGTTTGTCCACCGGCGGCACAATATCTGAAGCAATTTTAGAATATTATATGTATAGCACTCTTATGGCCAGAGATATGTGGACTTGAGAGTATGGTACTTAGTACGTACACCAGCAGGGAACTGTAGCCTATGCATTAATCGATTCATTGACAATTTAGGTTTTATGGTTATTCTGGAATATCAACGGACATTTCCATTGTCCGTCGACAGATTAGCTCTTGGCACCACAGTACTGAGTGCCGCAATCGTCGCATTACTGAAGCAGTTGGAATAATTTCTTCATTGATGACTTAATTTCAACAGCAATCCTGAAATGATCAAGGTATAGTACGGTTATGTCTTGAGACCTTTACACTTGACGGTACCGTGAGTATTACATACACCAACAGTTTTCTGCGTCCGTTGCATTAATCTGTTCAATGATGATTCAGACTTATAGCAACTACAGAACGTCAAGTAACAGATCAAACACCGCTCTGGATTTTAACAACTGATAACACAGCAATAAGTACAGCCATTATCACACTACCATTGCCGCTGGTATAACTTGTTCACCGATAACTTAGTTTCCACAGTATGTCTAGAAAAATCAATGTACCCTTCAGTTATGGCTACAGACATTGACGATCCCCAATAAGGTAGTTGGTACATTCTCCAACAGGGCAATGTAGCCAGTGGATTTTTCTGTTGAGTGATGCATGAAAAGCTATTAGTATTCTAGAAAAACAAATGGTTGACCCAATATGTCACGAGACGTTAACTGTTGCCGAAAGTGTACTGAATACAGCCACCATCACAGTACTTCAACCGTTAAACAAATTTGTTCTCTGTCTATCTAACTTTACCAGTAATTCTAAAAAATTGATGTGTAGTACGTTTGTGGCTAGAGACGTTCGAAAATTACAGTGCGGTTCAGAGTAAATGCGCCAATAGAGCACAGAGGACGTTGGATTAATCCGATTAGTGATGGTTTATGTTCTACTGCAGCTCTAGGAAGGCAAAAGAGAGAAACGTTATTGCTTGAAGCATTAACAATTGAAATAACAGTACTGCGTACATACACCATAACGATACTGCAGCTGTTCGATTAATCTACTCATTTATGACTTAAATTCCACAGTAGTTCCAGAATAATCAATGTACACATCAGTTATGGCTAGAGAAGTTTACAACAGCCATTGCGGTAGTTGTAGCATCTATCAACAGATGACCGTTGCCTTTGGAATAATCTGTTGGGTGATAATTTAAGTTGAACAGTACTTCTAGAATAATCGGTCCATACGCCAGACATAGCTAGAAAAATTTACTATTCCCAGTTCATTTGTTGGACATCCACCAATGAAGCATTGTAGCCGTTGAAATAAGCTGCTCAGTGACGATCTAAATCCTATTTCAATTCCAGGATTAAAAAGGACTGGGCCATTGTCGCCCAAGACATGAACAATTGAGGAAGCATTAGCGAATACATCTATCATCACAGTACCAGTATCATCGCGGTTGGAGTAATCTTTTCACTGCTAACTTAATATTAATAGCAACTCTAGGATAATCAACGCAGCACGGTTATGGCTACAGATATTTAAGATGGACATACGGTACTCGGTTCATCCAACAGAGGAGCACTGTATCCGTCCAATCAGATGGTCCAATGTGGTTGTAAATTGTATAGCAGCTCTACAATGGCAGAAGTAATATACGCAATAGCTCAATACATTTAACAATTTACATAAGAGTACTGTGTACTGCCATCGTCACTTCACTGCAGTCGCTGGATCAATCTGTTCGGTGATGACTTATATTCCGCAGTACTTCTATAATAATCGATGTATACAACAGTTACGGCTCTAAACGTAAGCAATTCCCAGGACGCAAGTTAGTTCATCCATTGACAGTGCACTGTAGCCGTAGGATTGATCTGTTCAATGATTATTTTTATTGTATAGCAATTCTAAAATGACTAAAGACAGATCCATTACCGCCTGAGGCATTAACATCTGGCAGCGCGAAGCTGATGACTGCCAGCATACCAGCATAGTAGCAGTTGGATCAGTTTGATGACTAAACGCATAAACTCCATACTAGTTGAAGAATAATCAATGTATACATCAGGTATTGCTCGGGAATTTCTAGTTCCAAGTTCAGCTGTTGGTTCGTTCGCCAATAGAGCACTGCACCCATTTGATTAATTTTATCAGTGGTGATTTAAATGCCAAAGCAGTTCTAGAGTAATTAATGTATACATCAGTTATGGCTAGAGATATTAAATTCTCCAAGTCCGGTAATTGGTACATTTTCCAATAGAGCACAGCAGCCGTTGGATCAAGCTCCTCAGTGATGATTTAGATTCTATTGCAATCCTAGAATGGCAAATGATTGACCCGTTATCGCTAGTGACAATGACAATTCACAAAACTCTACTGAGTACAGACATCGTCACATTACTTCAGACGTTGCATAAATTTGTTCGCTGATATTATAAGATTGAGAACTATTCTAGAGTTATCAATATTGAGTGCGGTTTTGGATACAGATATTTACAATTGGAGGTACGGTACTTTCTGCGTTCATCAACATGGCACATCTGCCGTTGGACTGATATGTTCAATCATGATGTAGATCTTATATCAATTCTGGAATGGCGAAGGGCGGAACAATTACCGCTCGATATACTAGCAACCGACAACTCAGTACTAAGTACAGCTATGAACACAGAATTGCAGCCGGTGTACAAATATGTTCAGTCATGACTTAGTTTCCGCAGCAGTTCTGGTATAGTCATTTTATTCATCTGATATATCTATGGAAATTAACAATTCACAGTGCGGTAGCTGGTACATCCACCAACAGTGCACTGCAGCCGTGGGACTAACATGTTCAGTGATGATTCAGATTCTATGGCAATTCTAGAATGACAAAGGGCATATCCGTTATAGCTCGAGATACTAGGATTTGAAGGAATAGCACTGAATGCAGCAGTCATCTCAGTACGTATTTCGTTGGACTAACTTCTTCACTGCTAACTTAAATTTAGCTGCAATTCTAGAATAATCAATATATAGTACCCTTACGACTAGAGACATTTACAAATGACAGTACGGTACTTAGTACAACCATCAGATGAACAATGTAGCGGTTGGATTAACCCGGTCAAAGATGATTTAGGTTACAAAGGAGTTCTAGACTGACAAAAACCACATCCGTTGTAGCTCGAGTAACTAACATGTGACATAACGGTACTGAGTAGAGCCATCATTACAATTCATTAGCCGCTGGATTAATCCCCGTACTGACGCATTAAATTCCACAGTATTTCTGGACAAATCTATGTATACATCAGTTATGGCTGCAGATATTTACAATTCCCAGTACGGTATTTGGTACATCCGACTGTAGGTTAATGAATTCGTTTGATTAGACTGCTCAGTGGTGATTTATGTTCAGAAGCAGGTTTAGGGTAGTCGATGCATATGACGGTTACATCAAGGGACATCTGCAATTGAAATTTCGGTTCTTAGGACATCTATCAACAGGTCACTGTAGCCTTTGCATTGTTCTGTTCAATGGTGATATCTATTCTATAGCAATCCTAGGATGACGAAAGGCAGAAAAATTACCGCTCGATATATAAGAAACTGACAACGCAGTACTAAGAACAGCTATCATCACAGTACTGTAGCCGGGGTATTAATCTGTACAGTGGTGATCTATGTTTCACAGTAGTTCTGGAATAAACGTTACATACATCGAATGTGGCTAGTGATACTAACAGTTCATAGTATGCTAGCTGCTACAGCCACCAGCAGTGTACTCTATCTGTTCGATTAAGTTGATCACTGATGATTTACATACTACGGCAATTCTAGAAAGACAAAAGGCAGATCCATCATAGCTCGAGCCATTAGCAATTGATGAGACAGCGATGAGTAAAGCCAATATCACAATTTATTAGCCGTTCAACTAATCTCTTCACTGATAGCATAAATTCAGCCGTAACTTTACAGTCATCAATATATTGTACGGTTTAGGCTAGAAAGATTTACAATTGTCTGTGCGGAAATTAGGACCCCAATCAACAGTGCCCTGTATCCTTTGGCTTAACCTGTTCTATGATGATTTAGGTTCTATAGCAATTCTGGAATAAGAGAAGACAGATCCGTTACATCTCGAGACATAAGATGTCGACAAAACAGGTCTGAGTACAGTCAACGGTACATTACTTAGCATTTGGAACAATTTCTTCACTGATAATTTAAATTTAGCAGCAATTACAAAATAATTAATGTATAGTACGTTTATGGCTAGGGACATGTACATTTGACAGAGCGATAGTTTCAGCATCCGCAAATGCAGCACCGTAGAAGTTTGGTTAATCTTTCCCTTAATGATTTAAGTTCCACAGTAACTCTAGAATAATCAATATTTACATCCGTTGTGGCTAGAGATATATACAATTCCCATTACGTTGGTCGGTAGATCAAACAACAGATCATTTTAGCCACTGGATTAATCGGTTCTGTAATGTTTTATTTACTATTACTATTTGAAAGTGGTAATGGACTTACGCATTATGGCACGAGGTATTAACTATGAACATAAGAGTGCTGAGAACAGCCATCACCGCATTACAGCAGCTGTATTGATCTGTCCAGTGATGATTCAAACTCTACAGTAGCTCTAGAATGATCAATATCTGCAACAGATGCGGCTAGAGACTCTTACAGTCCCCAGCACTACAGTCGGTACATTCACCAACAGATCACTGTAACCATTGGATTAATCGCTTCAGTGATGATATATTTTCTATAACAATTTTAGAATGTCAAATGGCAGACCCATTAACCCTCGAGACTTTAGCCATTGACGAAAAATTACTGAGTACTGCAATTATCACAGTTGTGCTGCCGTTATATCAACATGTCCACCGATGACCAGTATTCCACAGCAACTCTAGAATAATCATAGCACAGAACGGGTATGACTAGAAACATTTACAGTTAGCAGAATGGTACCTAGTACATTAATCAAGAGAACACTGTTCCCGTTGGATTATTCTGCTGACTAACGACTTAAATTCTATGACATCTGCAGAACGTCCAAAGAACGATCCATTGTCGCTAGTGAAATTTAGAATTGACAACACAGTACTGAGTGAGACATCATCGCAGTACTGTATCCGTGTTAGCCTGTTCACTGATGATGCAAGTTCCACAGCAACTCTAGAATAATCAATGTATAGTACGGTTATGACTAGATATATTTACAATTGGCAGTACTGTTCTTATTAGACCCATCTACATGTCACTGTAGACGTTGGATTGATCTGTTGAATGATGAGTAAGATTGTATAGCAGTTCAAGAATGAGAAAGTGCAGATCAGTTATAGCTCGAGACTCTATTGAGGAAACATTACTGGGTACAGCCACTATCATAGAACTGAAGCCGTTTTATTAATGCGTTCACTGGTGACATAGGTTGTATAGCAGTCCTTGGATAATGAATGATTGGTACAGTTATGGCTAGCGAAAATTACTTAGTACATGCAGCACCAGGTTACTGTGGCCGTCGGATTAATCTATTCAATACTGATTAAAGTCAAACAGCAATTCCAGAATGAGTACAGACAGAACAGTTATCGCTCGAGATACTAAGAATTGACATCTCTGTACTTAGCGTAGCCATAAGCGCAGTGGCACAGGCATTCCTACAACCTGTCCTTAGATGATGTAAGACATATTTCTATCCGATAATCATAACAGGACAGATAAATTATCGTTAAGGTTATTGACAATTGGAAATACAGCACTGAGTATATCAACTTTAACAGTCCCACATACAATTGATTATTATATTCGCTGGTCATCTAATTTCTCCACTATTTCCAGAGTTGTCAATAGATAGATTAATTATCACTGGAGGTATTAGCAATTGAAAATACAGCGTTGAATGCAGTTATCAACAGTGTACTATAGACGTTTCATGAATCTATTTACTTGTGATTGAAAATCTGTAGCAAATTAAGACTGACAAAAGGAATATCAATTGTCGCTCAAGATATCAACCATACAGTACAGAGTAAAGACATATTCGCAGTACTGTAGCCGTTGAATTGTCCGTTCGTTGACGTGTTACACAGTAAAGCTATTCTAGAATGTCAACAGACAGATCCATTGTGACTCGAGAAATTCGGAAATGTCAACAGAGTATTGAGAATGGCGACCAACGCAGAAATGTAGCCATTTCATCATCCTGCCCTAAGAATAATCAGTGCATATGTCATTTACGGCTAGAGATATTTACCATTGAGAGTACGGCAATTTGTACAACTGCATGAGGAGCATCGTAGCCGATGTATTAATCCGTGCACTGATGACTTATGCTCTGTAGCAAATTTTGAATGGTCAAAGCATAAGTCAAATATTAAAAATTGGTAACACATACTGAGTATAGTCATCATCGCAGTAATACAGCCATTGTGATATAATATTCAAAGCCGATCTAGTATATATTGCTGTTCCAGAATGATCAATGGATAGATCACTGGCTTAGGGCTTTGACAATTGAATGCACTGCACTGTGCATAGCAATCTGGAAAGTACTGCATCCATTAGAACAAAGTATTGGCTAACCATCTATATCATACTCCATTTGTAGAATGATCAGTGCATAGATTTACTATCGCTAGGGTTATTGACAATGGAAAGTACAGCGCAGAGTGCGGGAAACAACAAAACGATGTAACCGATGAACGAACCAAATTACTGCTGATTTAATTTCTGTAGCAATTCTATAACGACAAAGGGAGGGGGGGGGGATCACTTATCGCTCTAGATAGTAAGCATTGACAATACAGTACAAAGTACAGGCATTGAAACTGTTCTATTTCCCAGCTACTAAAAAATTCACTGATGATCTATATTCTATAGTAATTCTATAAAACAGAATACGCATCAATTATGGCTTAAAGCAGTGATCATGGACAATAATCTCCGGGCTACAACAATTAACACATTACTGAATCCGTTTGATTCATCTGTTCACTGATGCTTTAAATTGTATGACAATTCCAGAGTGTCAAAAGAAACGTACTTTGTTGCTCGAGACATTCACAATTGACCACAAAGTGCTGAGTAGGTCAATCTACGCAGAACTGTAACCCTTGCTTCAACCAGTCCCAAGATGCCCTAAATTTTATTACGATTCCAGAGTGATCACATGAGAGAACAGTTATCGCTAAGGGTACTGACAACCGAATACACGTCACTGCATGTAGCAGTCTAACCAGCACTACATCAATTGAATTAACCTGTTCGCTGATCACCTGAGTTCTAAAGCAATTGTAGAACGACCAATGTATTCGACAACTATCGCTAGAGGTAATGCCATGGGACAATACAGGACCGGGTGCAGACATTTATACAGTTTTGTAGCAACTGGATTAATCTAAGAACTTAACTTAATGGGCATCTAGCCCCCATTGCAACACAGGAATGAGCAATCGATGTTTGAATCATTGCTAGATATATTAAAAACAGATAATACATTATTGAGTACATTCATTACCAACGTGCCGTATCCGTTGGATTAATTCGTTCACTGATGGGTTTAACTCCTCAGTAATTCTAGAGTAACCAACGACTTGATGAATTATTGCTTGGGATATTTGCAGTTGACAGTACACTTCTGACTACCTCTGCCATCAGAGTAGTGTAGCCGTTGTATTAGTCTGTTCACTGATGATCTCAATCCAACGGCAATTTCAGAATGACATGTGACAAGTCCATGATCGCTCCAGATGTTCGCAATTGTCAACACAGTGCTGAGTATAGCCATCATCAAATTACTGCAGCCGTTCGTATAATTTGCTCAGTGATGATTATATTCTTACAACAATTACAGATTTCTCGATGTATAGATCAGTTATAACTGGTGACATTAGCACTTGACAATACAGTATTGAGTATAGCCATGAACGAGGTACAATAGTTAGTGTATCAAGCAATACTATGACGATGTTAGTTACTACGCAATTCTAGTTTTACCAATGGACAGACCCATTATCGCTAAGGATGCAGAAAGTAGTATCTACAGCAATGTTTATATCAATCCATACAGTATTACATAAAATCGATTAATCTATACGCTGGTCATCAAAACTCTATAGCCAATGTAGAATGATCAATGAAGTTGTCAACTACCGCTAGAGACATTGACAAACGACAATACGGTACTGAGTATAGCCATGTATACAGAATTATAGCAGATGGATGGATGTATTTACTAACGAAATAAATTCCACGGCAATTCTACAATATCCAACGTATAAATTAATTGTTCCATGGGATACCTACATTTGACAGTACGGTGCAAAGCACATCCGCGAAAAAGGTGCTGTAGCCGTTTGATTATCAGGTCACTGATATTATATTCTCTACAGCAATGGTAGAATGACGAAGGGCACATACATCATCGTCCGAGATATTCACAATCCACAAAGCGGTACTGAGTTGCACCATCATCACGGTACTCTAGTCTTTCGATTAATTTACACGCTAATGGCCCACATTCCTGCACAATTCTAAAATAATCAATTTATAGATCAGCTATGTTTGCCGACATTTACAACTGACAGCATGGTACATATTGCATCCACCAACATAGCTCTGTAGGCATTGTATTAGTCTATTCACTGATTATTTATCCATAACAGCGTCCCTAGAAGGATCAATGTTTGGCTTTATCTAATCTGCTCGCTGAACGTATAACTTCACTAGCAATTGTAGAATCATAAGAGCAAGAAGCAATTGTCGCCGGAGACATTGACATATGTCAATACAGTACTGAGTACAAGCATCATCACATTAACCCGTCCTATGGATTAATTTGCTCATTGGTGATTTAAGTTCCACAACCATTCTGTAATAAGCAATCTATAGTTATCTTATGGCTAGAGATATTTGCGTTCGGCATAACGGTAGTTAAACCTCCACAGGCAGAGCGATACAGATGTTGGAATAGCCTGTAAGATGATGATTTAGATTATGTAGAAATCCTAGTATGAACAATGGCAGATCCATTGTCCCTCGAGGTATTATCAATTGACAACACATAACACGGTGAAGCCGTAATCACTGTGCCGTGATGGATTAATTAGCTCATTGATTATGTAAAGTCTACAGCAATTGTGTAATGATAAATGTACAGCACGGATATTTACTATTGACAGCAGGATGCATAGTACTTCCGCCAAAAGTGCACGATTGCCATTGGATTAATCAGTTCAATGATGTTTCTAATTCTGAACCAAACCTGGAACGACAAAGAACTGATACATTACCGCTCCAGACATTAACAGTCTTCCAAACAGTACTGAGTACAGGCATCGTCACTGTACTGTAACTGTTGGGCAAACATATTAATTGATTATTTAGATTCTACAGAAGTTCTAGAACAATCAATGCATGTATAAGTTGTCGACACAAATATTTGCAGTTTACAGTGCTCTGTGGAGTACATCCTCCATCATGGTACTGTAGACGTTGGGTGAATAAGTTCACCGATGATTCATACTCTATAGCAATTCTAGAATGTAAAAATAGAGATCCATTGTTCCTCGAGACATTTGCAAGTGGTAACAAGGTACATTGCACAGCCATCAGGACGGTAATGCAGCAGAAGGATAAATATTTACATTGATGATGTTAATACCACAGTCATTCAAGAATTACTAACGTTTGGTGCGGTTATGGTTATAAATACTTTCAACTGACATTACGGTACCTAGTACATCCAATAGCAGAGCTCTGCAGCCGGTGAATTAACCTCATGAATGATAATTTATCTTCTGTAGAGAATCTATAATGACAAATAGTTCATCCATTATATCACCAAGTATTGACGATTGTCATAGCCGCACTCTGTACAGCCAACATCACAGAAAAGTTATCCATGGATAATACTGTCCACTGATGTCTTAAATTTCACAGCAATTCTAGAATAATCGGTGCATGGTACGGTTGTGACTAGAGATAATTACAACTGACATTGGGGTACTTAGTGCGTCCACCAGGACTGTAACATTTGGATTAATATGTTCAATGATGATTTAGGTTTCATAGCAAATATAGAATGACAAATGACAGATACATTATCCCTCGAGATATTAACAATTGACAACACAGTACTGTGTGCAGCCGACATCCCAGTACCGTAGCGTTTGGAAAAATTAGTACATTGAAGACTTAAGTTCCAAATCTATTACAGAATAATTAATATATCGAACGGTTAAGGCTAGTGATATATACGACTGACAATATGTTACTCAGTACATCCACGAACAGAGCACTAATGCAATTGTATTAATATGTTCAATGATGATTTAGTTTCTATAGCAATTCTAGAATGAAGAAGGAGAGATCCATTACCACTGCATATATAAACAATTGACAAATCAGTAATTGGTGTACCGATCAATGCATTACCGTAAACGTTGCTCTACTTTGTCCACTGGTGATGTAAATTCCGAAGCAACTCTAGAATATTCAATTTACATTACTGTTATGGCTGGAGGAATTTAAAATTGACAGTACGGTACACAGTACCGCAACCAACAGAGAAGTGTGGACGTTGGATTAATCTGTTCAATAATGATCTGAATTTTATAGCAATTGTTGATTGGCAAAGGACAGATCCGTTATAGCTCGAGAAATTAACAATTGAGGAAACATTACAGAGTACAGCTGTCATCACCGTACCTTAGCCGATGGACAAATTCCTTCACTGATAAGTTAAATTTACCAGCAATTCTGGAACAATGAGTACATGGTACGGTTGTCGTCAGAGGCATTTACAACGGACAGTACGGTTCATAGTACATCCACTAGCAAGGCACTGCAGCCTTTGGATTGTTCTGTTCAATGATGACGCGTATTCTGTAGGAATTATAGAATGACGAAGGGCTGATGCAATACCGCTCGACATATTAACAGCTGACAACACAGAACAAAGTACAACCATCATCACCGTACTGTAGCCGTGGTGTTATTCTGTTCAGTGGTGACATAAGTTCCATAGTTGTTCTAGAACAATTTATGTATACATCAGTCATGGCTGCTGATATCTACTATTCCCAGTACGGTAGTTGGTACATCCACTGATAAAGTAATGTAGTCGCTTGGTTAACCTTCTCGATGATGGCTCAATTCCAAAGGCAAGTTTAGGGTAGTCGATGTATGACATGGTTACCTCTAGGGATATCTAGAATTGAAAGTACGGTTCATAGAATATCTATCGAGAGAGAACTGTATCCTTTGGATTGTTGTCTTCAATGATAATTTGTATTCTGTAGCAATTATAGAATCAGAATGCAGTGATGCGTCGTAGCACGAGTGGTTAACAACTGACAACTCTGTACTGTATACAGCCATCACAACATTACTCTAGCCGTTGGATTATTATGATCGGTTCCGATTTAAATTCCAAAGTAGCTCTAGAATAATCCAATGCATACACCAGATATGGCTAGAAATATTAACC
The DNA here is from genome assembly GCF_001483705.2 of Eufriesea mexicana. NCBI lineage: Eukaryota > Metazoa > Arthropoda > Insecta > Hymenoptera > Apidae > Eufriesea > Eufriesea mexicana. The sequence goes on along the minus strand of NW_016915631.1, from coordinate 58,975 downwards.
ATTCACAGTTCGGTAGTGTGGTCATCCACCAATAGAATCCCCCGGCAGTTTAATTGAACTGTTCGATGATGAATCAGGTTCTGTGGCAGTTCTAGAGTTACAAGAGGCACAACTATTACAGTTGGAGACATTGACAATTGGCATAAGAGTACTGACTACGGCCGTCATCACAGACGTGCAGCCATTCGATTAATCTGTTCACTAGTGATTTAATTCCGCCATAGATATGGTATAATCAACGTGCACATCAGATGTGGGCAGAGGTATTTACAGTTCCAGGTACGGTGCATATTAAATCCATCAGCGGAGCACTGTAGCGCTTGCACTAACCTGTATAATGATGATTGAGATTCAATAGAAATTCTAGAATGTCCAGAGACAGATACGTCTTAGCTCGAGTTAATAACATTTGACATAACACTACAGGACTCTGCCATCATCTCGCTACCGTAGCAGTTCGATTAATCGTTCACTGGTGATTTAAGCTCCAGAGTAGTTCTAGAATAGTGCATGCATGCGTCAGTTACAGCTAGAGATATTTGCAGTTCCCAGTACGGTAGTCTGCACATCCACCAATAGAGAACTGAAGCCTACGGAATAATCGCTTCTGTGATGATTTAGGTTGTATTGCATTTCTAGAATGACAGAAGACAGATCCGTTGTAGCTCGAAACATTAACAATCGTCGAAACGATATTGAGTAAATCCATTATCGCTGTACTACAGCCGTTGGACAAAATTTGTTCGCAGACAATTTAAGTTTAACAGAAATACTAGAGTAACCAATGTACGGTTATGGCTACATATATTTTACTCCTGACAATACGGTATTTAGTACACCCAACAACAGAGCGCCGTTGCTGTTGAATTAACATCTTCAACGGCGATGTATGTTCTATAGCTATTCTATAATGACAAAAGGCTGATCCGTAATAGCTGGAGGTACTAGCATCTGACATAAGAGCGCTGAGTACAGCCAACATCACAGTAATACAGCCGTTCGATTAGTCTGTTCACTGACGATTCAGATTCCACAGTGGCACTAGAATAATTAATGTTTGCATCATTCATATAAGGAGATATACACAACTCCCAGTACGGTATCCTGTACCTTCATCCATGGAGGACTGCTGTGGTTGGATTAATATGTCCAATGACGATTCACTTTCTATAGCAATTCTAGTATAACAAAAGGAAGATTCATTATCCCTCGAGACATTCACCAGTGAAAAGCTGTAGTAAGTACAGCCGTCATCACAATACCGCAGTCGCTGAATTACATTATACACGCATGACGTAAACTCTGAAGCAGTTCTAGAAAAGTCAATGAATGCTACGGTAATGCCTAGAGATACCTACTACTGACCGTATGGTACTAAGTATATCAATCAAAAGTTCACTGTATCCAATGGATTATTCCGCTGAGTGATGATTTCGATTTTATAACAATTCTACAGTGCATAATTACAGGTCCATTGTATCGACAAGCATTAACAATTAGCAAAGCAGGACTGAGAGCAGCCATCATTGCTGTAACGTGGGCGTTGGAATATATCCATTAATCATGTCAGTCCTGCAGCAACTCTAGAATAGTCAATGTATAATACGAATACGGTTAGAAACATTCACATCTGACTGTACAGTAATGAGTACATCTACCAACAGGGCACAGTTGCCGTTAGACAAATACGCTGACTAATGATTTATATTCCACAGCAATTATAGAATGAAAAATGATATATCCATTTCTCCTCGATATATTTGCAATTGACAACACAGTATAGAGTATGACCATCAGAGCGGTAATGTAACAGATAGATCAATTTGGCCATTGATGTCGTAAATTAAACAGACATTCCGGAGTAACTAATTAATAGCGCGGCTATGGGTAGAGATATTTACGATTGACATTAGAGTATACGGTACATGCATCGACATGGCACTGCAGCCGTTGGAATAACCCATTCAGTGATGATATATATTATACAGTCATCCGAGAATGACAAAGGACAGAGCCGATATGGCTCGAGATATTAAGAACTTACATAACAGTATTGAGTACAGCGGTCATGACATTACTGCTACAGATGGAATAATCTGTGCATTCAAAATTTAAGGTCCGCAGTAGATGTGCAATAGCCAATGTATACGTCATTTATGGCTAGAGACATTTATAATTCCCAATACCGTAGTATGTGCTTCCACGTGTGGAGCACTGTAGACGTTGAATCAGTCTGTTCAGCGATGACCTATATTCCATAGTAGTTCTGGAGTAATATATGTATACATCAGTCACGGCTAGGGATATTTTCAACTCCCAGTAACGTAGATGGTGCATATGCCAATAGATCATTGTAGCCGTTGAATATATGTCTCCAGTGATTATTGAAGTTCTATTACAATTCCAGAATAACAAAGAACTAACACACTATCCTTAGAGAATATAACATTTGATTAAGCATTACTGTGTTCAGTCATCATGACAATGCATTTGATGACGGAATAATTAGTTCACTGACAAATTAAGTATAACAGAAATTCTAGAATTATCATTGCATAGTTCGGTTGTGGCTAGAGATATTTAAAATTGACAGAATGTTACATAGTATGTCCGCTACACTGAGCACTGTACCACTTGGATTAACCAGTTCAATGATGAACTAGATACTATAGCCATTACAGAATGACGAAAGACAGATTTCTTGTAGCTCGAGGTGTTAACAACTGTCATAAAATTCCTGGGTGCAGCCGTCAACACTTGGCTGCATCCATGGTATTAATCTGTTCACTGATGATTTATGGTTCACAGTAGGTCTAGAATAATCAATGAATACATTATTTATTGCTAGAGGTATTTACAATTCCCAGTACGGAAGCTGCTGCATGCACCAATTGATCACTACTGCCGTTGGATTAATTTGTTCACTAATAATTCAAGCAGTATTTCTGTTAAAGGATGATAAACGGATAATTCAAATATCTTTTGTGATATGCAGAAATGACAATAGAGTACAGATTAGCAAATTGCACAACGTAACAGCCATTGAAATAATCTGTCCGCTGATCTTCTAAGTTCATAAGCAAATGCATATTCATCATTGGAGGGAATAACTGTCGCTGGAGGCAATGACACATGTCAAGGGAGAACTGACTACAGCCATCATCACAGTACTCTAGCCTATTGATTAATTTGTTCACTGATGATTTAAACTCCTTTGCAGTACTAGAATAATCAATGCATGGATCCGATATTGTTAGAGGTACGTACAATTGGCAGAACGGTTTTTAGTATATCCACGAAAAGAACACAGCAGCAGTTGGATAATTCTGTTCACTGAAGAACAACACGCCATAGAAGTTCTGGAATGATCAACGGTTCGATCACATATCTTTAGAGACATTGACAAATGACAATACGGTACTGCGCGTAGGCATCTACATAATACTATGGCCATAGGACTAATCTGGTAGCTGATAACCTAAAATCGCCAGCAAATGTGCAGTGATTAATGAAGACAACAACTGCCGCTATAGACATCGATATATCTCAATAGAGTACAGAGTATCGTCAACTGCAGGATACCATAGGCACTTCATTATTCTTTTTGCAGTTCACCTAAGTTCATCGGCAACTGCAGAATAATCAATGGAGAGAATAACTGTCGGTGGTGACATTGAAATGTGTCCAAACATAACTGAGCACTGCCATCATCACATTACTGCAGCCGATTGATTAATGCGTTTACTCATGACTTGAATTGGCCAGCTGCTGTAGTGTAAACAATGCATAGCACCCTTATGGGTAGAGATATTTGCTACTGGCAGTATGATGCTTGTTACGTCAGCCAACACAGCACTCTAGCCGTGGGAACTGTCTGTACGATTTGAGAGGTATAGCAGATGCGTAATTATCAATGCGTAGATCATGTATCGGTAGTGACATTGACATTCGGCAATAACCTTCCACGTGTAACCGTTTACACACAACTACAACAACTATGTAAATCTATTCACTGCATATATGATACCTTCCGCAGTTGTAAAATCATCGAAGGAATGAGCAGTTGTCGCTGGAGGCAATTAAATATGCCAATACAGTACTGAGTATATTCATCATCAGAGCACAGGTGCCGTTTCTTTATTCTGGTCACTGATGACTAAAATTATGTAGCAATTCCAGAGTGAAAGAAAGCGGATGCATTATCGCTCTAGGTGTTAACCATTGACAACACAGTAGTGAGGGCAGCCATCATCACAGTACTGTAGCCGTTGGATTAGTGTGCTCACTGGTGACACGGTCTCCACTGTAATTCAGGAAGAATCAATATATTGCCCTGTTATCTCTAGAGTCATGTACAACCTTTCGTTTGGTACTCAGAACCTTCACCCACAGACTACTGTAGCCATTCAATGAATCTGTACACTGGTGATTTAAGTACTGTTGCAATCCTAGAATGACAGGGGAAATATCAATTATCGCTTAAGAGAGTAAGTATAAGCAATATAATATGGACTACATAAACTAACACAGCACTGCAGTCGCTGCATTAATCTGTTCACTGGTGATCTAAATTCTATAGCATTTCTCGAATAATTAATGTACAGGCCGGCCGTGCTTACAGATACTAACAATTGACAGTACAGAACGCCTTACGTTCTCCAACACAACACTGTAGAAATTGCATTAATCTGCTCAATGATGAAATATACTCTTTAGCATCTCTAGAATGATCATCGGATTGATTACACGTCTATAGTGATATTGAGGAGATACAATGGAGTAATGAATGTAGCTAATTAAACAATTACATATTCACTGAAATAATCGGAACACTGATCACCAAAGTTGTTCTACGCTTGTAGAGTGGTCAGTTGATAGTGTAATGGTCGACGGAGGTATTGACATATAACAAAACCGCAGTCAGCACGGTCATCATAACAGGTATGTAGCCGTTCTATTGATTTGTTCACTGATGATCTAAATTCCGCAGCAGCTCTGCAGTAATCAGTGTATAGGTCGGATGCTGCTAGAGGTATTAAAAGTTGACAGTACTGTACTTCGTAACTCCTCCAACACAGCACTGTAGAAGCAGGATTGGTCGGTGCATTCATGTTCTAAACTCTTTGACAATTCTAGAATGACAAACGGCTGACCCATTGTCACTCGAGATATTAACAATCGCCAACAAAGTACTGAGTACAGCTATCACGATAGTAATGAAGACGTTGTATTAATTTTTTCACTGATTATATAAATTCCACATGAATTCTAGAACACTCAATGTACGGGTAGGTAGTGTCCACAAACACTAACAGATGTCATAGCGGTACCTTCTACATCCTACATTGAAGCACTGTAGCCGCTGTGTTCATATATTAACGGAGGATTTATGTTCCACGCAATACGAGAATAATTTGTGTGGACATTTGCGGCCACAAATACTTACAATTGACAGAATGGTACGTTCCACATATACGAAGAGTGCTCAGTACCCGCTGGATTGGCCTGTACAATCGTGTCCAAGATTCTATTGCTTCTCTAGAGTGACAAACGAAATATCCATTATCCATCGAGATTATAACGATTGTCAACCCGGTACTGAGGGCAACCGTCATCGCTGCACTGTGGCAGTAGGAATAGTTCGTTCACTGACGATTTAAATTCCGAAGATATTCTAGGGTAATCAATGTATTGAATGGTTGTTGCTAGTGATAAATGCAACTTTTAGTACGGTACGTGTTACGTATACCAACAGGGCAATCTATCCGTTGGATTAATCTGTTCAATGATGGTTTAGGTTCTATTGCAATTCTAGAATGCCAACAGAAACTTCCATTATCGATAGAGAAATTAACAATCGACAACACAGTACTGAGTCAAGCCATCATCACGGTATTGTTGCAGATGTATTAATTCGTTCATTGAAATTCACATTCCACGGCCAGTCGTGAGTAATCAACGTACGTTACGACTATGTCTAGAGTTATCTACAAGTGCTTAGTAAATCCACCAGCAGAGATTTGCAGCCGTTAGATTAACCTGTTTAATGATGACGTGAGTCCTATAGCAGTTGTAGAAAGACAAAAGACATATCCATTGTCGCTTGCAATATTAACAATCGGCGAAACGGTATTGAGTACAGCCAACATCACAGTACCGTAGCCGTTGGATTAATTTGTTCAATGACGGTTTGAGTTCCACAGCTATAATAAAATGACCAGTGGATAGAGAACTACCGCTGGAGATATTGATAGATGTCAAAAATTACTGAGCACTGCCATCATTATACTATTCCAGCCATTTGATTAATTTGTTCCCTGATGACTTAAATTCCATAGCACCTGTAGAGTTATCATTGTGTAGGTCAGTTGTGTCTGCAGATAGTTTCAATTGGCAGTACGGTGGCTAGTGGATCCACCAAAAGAAAAATGCAGCCATTGGATTAATCTGTTGTTTGATGTAAATTGTTTAACTATTCCAGGATAACAAAAGGCAGACACATTATGACTCGAGAGGTTAGCAATTGACGAAATATGAATGAATTCAGCCACCATCACGTTGCTGCAGCCGTTGGGTTAATTTGTTCACTAATGATTAAGTTCCACAGCAATTCTGAAATCATAAATGTATGGGTCAGTTATGGCCAGAGATATTTACAGTTGATAGTTCGGTGCTCAGTACGTTCACCAACAGATCACCGTAGCCGTTGGATGCATTAGTTCAGTGAGGACTTGATCCCCACATCGGTGCTAGCATAATCAACGTAAATGTCGGATACGGCTACTGGAATTTGAAGTTGGCAGTGCGATGCTTGGCACGTCAACGTCAGTGCAGCGTTGCCATTCTATAGGTCTGTACAGTTATGTAAATCCAATAGAAATTCTGGAATGACCAAAGGCAGACCCATTAACGCTCGAGAATTTAGCAACTTACGATAAAGTACCGAGTATAGCCATAATCACAGTGCTGTAGCCGTTGTGTTTATTTGTTTGTTGGCGACTAAAATTTCACACGAGTTCTGGAATGATAAACCTGTAGAACAGTTACGCTTCGAGATAATAGATTTGCAGCTGCGTGCTGAGTACATCCACCATCAGAGCACTGTAGCCGCTTCATTAATCTGTCCATTGATGATTTAACCTATATAGCAATTCCAGAATTACCAACGGAGAGATCAGATACATTTTGTGGTATTGACAAATGAAAATACAGTACTGAGTGCAGCCGTCTGCACAATACCGTAGCAGTTGAATTATTCTGTTCGCTGACTATCCAGGTTTTTTAGTAAAAGTAGAGTGATCAATGGATAGAGCAATTTTCGCTGGAGATATTGACGTATGTCAATACAGCACTGAGTGCAGTCATCATCACTGCGCTGTAGCCGTTGCATTTATATGTTCCCTGATAATATCTATCCCGTTGCAGTTCTAGAAGAATCAGTGCATATATCCGCTATGGCTATATATATATATAATTGTCTGCACTGTGCTTATTACATCCACCAACGGTTCACTGTATTCATTGGATTAATCTGTTCAGTCCGGAAGTAAGCTGCGTAGCAGTTCTAGAATGATCAGCGCATAGACCAATCTTTGCTGGAGAAAATGACATATGTCAAAAGGGTACTAATTCCAGCCATCGTTACAGAATTGTAGCCATTTGATTAATTTGCTCACTGATGATTTAAATTCCACGGCAGCTCTAGAAGTGTTAACGAATGGACGAGTTATGTCTAGAGGAACTTACAGATTTGAGTACGGTAGTCGATATATCAACGAACAGAGCGCTGTAGCCATTGCATTAATTTGTTCTGTCATGTATATTCTATCGCGAACCTAGAATGACAAACGGCAGAGCAGTTATCGCTCCGAGTATTAGCAGTTGACAACATAGCACTGAGTACAGCCAACAGCACAGTAATGTAATAGTTTGTTTAAGTATATAACTGGTGATTCAAGTTCCACAGCAATTCCAGGTTAACCAATGTGTAGTAGTGTTATTGCTAGAGATACCTACAATTAGCAGGAGGTGCTAAGTGTATCCGCGAACACAGCACTGTATCCGTTGATTTGATCTGTTCGCTGGCGATATAAGCCACGTGGCAATTCTAGAATGATCAATGGGTGGACCGAATGTCGGTATATGTATTGGCAAATGGCAATAAAGTACTGCCTGTATCCCTCTACGCAGTACCATGTCCATTGGATAAATGTGTTCACTGATCATTTAAGTTCTTCAGCAATTGTTGTGTCTCCAATGGAAAGAGCAATTTCCACCGGAGACATTGACATATGTTATTACTGCGCTGCGCGAATCCGTCAAGAGTGCACTGTAGCCGTTGTACTTACCTGTTCACTGATGACTTAATCGGCTTAGCAATTCTAGGCTGAGCAATGTGTAGATCACATAACGGCAGTGACATTGACGCATGGCATCATAGTATCGAGGGGAGCCGTCATAACTGTACTGTAGCCGTTAGACTACTTTCCTCACTGATGACATAAATTCCAAAGCAATTCCATAATTGTCAATGCATAGTAGAGTTACGGATAGTGATATCTAAAATTGACCGCACGGTACAGAGTACATCAACTAACCGGGCAATTATCCGTTGTATTAATCATTTCAATGATTATATATATTATATAGCAACACTGGAATGAAAAAGAGACAGCTCCATTACCGCTTGAGATAGGAACAAATGCCATAAAAGGACTGAGTACATCCGTCATTACAGTACTGTAGCCGTTGAATGAACTTGTTGATTGATGATTGATTTCCCGCATCCATTCTGGTATAATAAATATATAGTACGGTTATTGCTAGAGATATCTAAAATTGTCATTACGGTACGTATTACGTACACCAACAATCCATTGTAGCCGATGGATTATTCTATTGAGACATGGTTAATATATTATCTTTTTCAATGACTATCTAAATTCCACACCCATTCTGGAGTAATCAATGTATGGCACCGCCATGGATAGAGCTGTTTCGAACTGACGTCATGTTACTTAGTATCTCCGCCAGCAAAGCACTAATGCCGTGGGATTAACCTGTTCGATGATGACTTATATTCCACATCAATTCAAGAGTGAGAAGAGACCGACAAATTATCGATGGAAATAGCAACAATTAAGAAAAGAGTACTGACTTCAGTCATCATCACATTACTGTAGCCGTTAGATTAACATGACCATTGATAATTCAATTTCCACAGCCACTCTTGAATGATCAATGTATTGTATGGTTACTGCTTGAGATATTTACAACTGACATTACGGTTTCCCAGTTCATCTATCATCAGAGCACTGTAGACGTTGGATTAATTTGTTCAGTGTTGCTTTAGGTCTCATAGCAATTCTGGAATGACAAATGACATATCCATTATGACGCCAAGCATTAACAATTGTCATAGCCGGTACCAGGGCAGCCATCATCACAGTGAAGTAATCCATGGATCAAATTGTTCACCGATGAATTAAATTCCACAGCAATTCTAAAATAATCGATGCATAATACGCTTATGGATAGAATCATTTGTAACAGATATAACAGAGCTTAGTGCACTCACCAGCAAAGCAATGTAGCCATTGGATTAATCTGTTCATTTATGATTTATATTTTATAGCAATTACAGAATAAGGATGGACAGATTCGTTAACCCTC
>NW_016915631.1:0-48489 GCF_001483705.2 Eufriesea mexicana | reverse complement strand
TGATGCTAATACCACTGTCATTCCAGGTTTACTAACGCTTAGTGCGGTTATGGTTATAAATACTTTCAACTGACATTACGGTACCTAGTACATCCAATAGCAGAGCTCTGCAGCCGGTGGATTAACCTCATGAATGATAATTTATCTTCTGTAGGGAATCTATAGTGACAAATAGTTGATCCATTATATCACCAGGTATTGACGATTGTCATAGCCGCACTCTGTACAGCCAACATCACAGTAAAGTAATCCATAGATAATACTGTCCACTGATGTCTTAAATTCTACAGCAATTCCAGAGTAATCGGTGCATGGTTACAACTGACTTTGGAGTACTTAGTGCGTCCACCAGCACTGCAGCATTTGGATTAATCTGTTCAATGATGGTTTAGGTTTTATAGCAAACATAAAATGACAAATGGCAGATACATTATCCCTCGAGATATTAACAATTGACAACACGGTACTGTGTGCAGCCGACATCCCAGCACTGTAGCGTTCGGAAAAATTAGTTCATTGAAGACTTAAATTCCAAAGCGATTCTAGAATAATGAATACATGGAACGGTTATGGCTAGTGATATATACGACTGACAATATGTGACTTAGTACATCCACGAACAGAGCACTAATGCAATTGTATTAATATGATCAATGATGATTTAGTTTCTATAGCAATTCTAGAATGAAGAAAGAGAAATCCATTACCACTGCATGTATAAACAATTGACAATACAGTAATTGTTGTACCGATCAATGCATTACCGTAAACGTTGCTCTACTTTGTCCACTGGTGATGTAAATTCTGTCAATGCCTAGTAGGGTTACGGATAGTGATATTTACAAGTGACTGTACGGTACACAGTACATCAACCAACCGGGCAATTATCCGTTGTTTTAATCATTTCAATGATTGTATATATTATATTGCAACACTAGAATGAAAAAAAGACAGCTCCATTATCGCTGGAGTTACGAACAAATGCCATAAAAGGACTGAGTACATCCGTCATTACAGTACTGTAGCCGTTGAATGAACTTGTTGATTGATGATTGATTTCCCGCAGCCAACCTGCTGTAATCAATATGTAGTACGGTTATTGCTAGAGATATCTAAAATTGTCATTACGGTACGTATTACGTACACTAACAATCCATTGTAGCCGATGGATTATTCTATTGAGACATGGTTCATATATTATCGCAAATCCACAATGGCTAACTACAGATACCTTATATCTCCAGGTATTTACTATTGACACAGCAGGATTGAGTACATCCTTCATAACAGTCCTGTAGCAGATGGTTTAACTTTTTCAATGACTATCTGAATTCCACACCCATTCTAGAGTAATCAATGTATGGTACCGCCATGAATAGAGCTGTTTCGAACTGACGTCACGTTTCTTAGTATCTCCACCAGCAAAACACTGAAGCCGTTGGATTAACCTGTTCGCTGATGACTTATATTCCACATCAATTCAAGAGTGAGAAGGGACCGACAAATTATCGATGGAAATAGCAACAATTAAGAAAAGAGTACTGACTTCAGTCATCATCACATTACTGTAGCCGTTAGATTAACATGACCATTGATAATTCAATTTCCACAGCCACTCTTGAATGATCAATGTATTGTATGGTTACTGCTTGAGATATTTACAACTGACATTACGGTTTCCCAGTTCATCTATCATCAGAGCACTGTAGACGTTGGATTAATTTGTTCAGTGTTGCTTTAGGTCTCATAGCAATTCTGGAATGACAAATGACATATCCATTATGACGCCAAGCATTAACAATTGTCATAGCCGGTACCAGGGCAGCCATCATCACAGTGAAGTAATCCATGGATCAAATTGTTCACCGATGAATTAAATTCCACAGCAATTCTAAAATAATCGATGCATAATACGCTTATGGATAGAATCATTTGTAACAGATATAACAGAGCTTAGTGCACTCACCAGCAAAGCAATGTAGCCATTGGATTAATCTGTTCATTTATGATTTATATTTTATAGCAATTACAGAATAAGGATGGACAGATTCGTTAACCCTCGTGGCATTAACAATTAAGAACAGTACTAAGTGCAGCCCTCACCACAACACTGTAGAGGTTGGAACGACTAATTCATTGAATACTTAAATTCCAAAGCAATTATATAATAACGAATGCACAGAACGGTTGTGGTTAGTGATACATACAATTGACATCACAGTATTTAGTACTTCCATCGACAGAGAACTGTAGCCGTTGGATTAAACTCTTTAGTAATGACATATATTCTATGGCAATCCTCAAATGGCATAAGATTGAACCATCGTACCTCGACATGTTTACTGATTATATATATGTACTGCGTACAGCAATCATCACATCGCTGTAGCCGTTGGATTAATCTATACAGTTATCATTTAAATTCCATAGAAGTTATTGAATGTTCAATGTATACGTCAGTTATGGCTAGATATATTTACACTTCCCTTTGCGGTAGTTGCGGTATCAACAAATAGAGCACTGTAGCCGGTGGATTAGTCTGTTCAGTGATGATTTATATTCCACAGTAGTCCTAGTATAATAAACGTAAATATCAGTTAAGGCTAGAGATATTTACCGATTCCAGTACAATAGCAGGTACATCCACAAATAGAGCAGTTTATCCGCTGGAATAAAAATTCAGTGATGATTTAAATACTATTCCAATTCTAGAATGGCAAAGAACTGGACTATTATCGCTCGAGACACTAACAGTTGACGAAAAAGTACAGAGAACAGCCGTTATCACAGTCCTTTTGCCGTTGGACATATTTGTTCACTTATATCTTACATACCACACTATTTCTACAGTAATCAGTGTATACATGCGTTATAGCTATATCTGTTTACAACTCCCAGTACCGTAGCTGGTGCATCCACCAATAGATCACTCCGGCCGTTGGATTACCCTGTTCAGTGATGATTTACATCATATTGAAATACCAGAATGACACAGAACTGACTCATTATCTCTCGAGACAATGGCAGTTTACGAAACGGTACGGAGTACAGCCATCATCGCAGCACTTCTGCCTTACGAATATCTTCTTCACAGTTAAATTAAGTTTTAGAGCAATTCTAGAACGGTCAGTGCATGGTGCAGTTGCTGCTGAAGATATTAGCAATTGGCAGTACTGTTCCATGTTCATCCATTAACAGTGCAATGCAGTCGTTGGATTAAACTGTTCAATGGTGGTTTAGATTGTATACAGCTTCTAGATTGACAAGCGACAGATCAGATGTGCCTCGAGATATTAACAATTGACATAACAGTACTGAGTGTAGTCATCATCTCGGTACTGCAGCATTTGGATTAATTTGATCACTGATGACATAGTGCCACAGTAGTTCTAGAATCATCAATGCATACATCCGTTACGACTAGAGACATAAAATTCTCAGTGCGGTTGTTGATTCATCCGCTATTTGTGCACTGCAGCCGTTGGATAAAATCCGTTCGCAGATGATGTAAATTCCGGAGCAAGTCTGGAGTAATCAATATATAGGACGGTTATGGCTAGAGATATATCAAAATGACAGTAAGGTTCTTAGAACGTCCATCAACTGAGTACTGTAGATCATGGAATGGTCTCTTCAAAGTTTATATATATCCTATTGCAATTTTAAAATGACAATGGACTGACATATTATCTCTTGAGGCTTCAACAATTGACGAAACAGTATTGAGTGCAGCCATCACAAAAGTTCTTTAGCCGTTGGACTAATTTGATCCCTGATAATTTAATTTTAACTGCAATTCTTGAATCGTCCATATATAACACGGTTATGGCTACGGCTATTTGCAATTTACAATACGATACTTATTGCATCCACCAAAAGATCAATGTGGCGGGAGAAATAGATCTTCCTGCTATGATTTAGATCGTATAGGAATTCTAGAATGGGAAAAGACCGATCCGTTATAGCTCTAGATATTACCAAGTGGCGAAACAGTAATAAGTACAGCCATCATCACATTATTGCTGTCGATGCACTGTTCTCTTCACTGATGGTTTAAATTCCACAGTAGCTCTAGAGTAATCGATGTATATATCAGTTTCGTCTACTGATATTCACAACTCCAAGTACGGTAGTGGGTACATCCACAGTTAAATTACTCTAGCCGTTGGATTAATCTGATCCGTGATGGTTTAGACACTAGTGCAATTCTATAATATCAAAGGACTCACACATTATCGCTAGCGACGTTAACAATTAATGAAACAGGGATGAGTTCAACCATCATCACAGTTGAACAAATTTATTCTCTGATAACTTATGTTTAACCCCTATTCTAGAAAAATCAGTACATAGCATCGTTATTGCTACAGATACCTACAGTTAACAATACTTTGCTTAGTGGTTCCATCTAGAGAGCACTGTAGCCGTTACAATAACCTGCACAATGATGACTTAAATTCTATAGCAATTCCAGAGTGGCAAGGGATATAACCGATATAGCTCGAGATAATAACAATAGGTATAACAGAACTGAGACCAGCCATCATTACAGCACTGCACCCGTTGCATGAATATGTTCACTGAAGACTTAATTCCACATCAGATCTAGAATTATCTATGTACACATAAGTTATGGCTAGTGATATTTAGAAATCGCAGTACCGTAGTTGGTGCATTCATCAAGAGTGTACTATAGACGATAGATTAACCTGCTCAGTGATGATTTAGATCCTATCGCAATTATAGAATCGCAAACGTGTGATCCGTCATAGCTCGAGATATTCACAGTTCTCGAAAGAGTACATAGTACAGCCATTATCACATAACTTTAGACGTTGGTCTAATCTGTCCACAGATACCTTAAGTTTAATGGCAACGTTAGAATAATGAACATATATTACCGCTATAGCTAGAGATATTTGCAATGGACAGCACGGTGCTCAGTACATCCTTCAGCGAAGCACAGCTGCCGTCGAATTAACCTGTTCAATGATGATGTAGATTCTATAGCAATTCCAGAATATCATAATTCAGAGCCGTTCTATCACGAGATACTTGCAAATGGCATAAGAGTACTGAGTACAGCCATCATCACGCCACTGGAGCCGCTGTATTAATCAGTTCGCGGGCGCATCGAATTCCACAGTAGTTTCAGAATAAGCAAGGTGTACATCAGTTAAAGCTAGGGATATATACAGTTCTCAGTACTGTAGTGGTGCATTCATCACAATGGCACTGTATCCGTTTCATTAATCCATTCAGAGATGACTTAAATTCCGCGGTAGTCCTAGAATAGACAATGTATACGTCTGTTATGGCTAGAGACATCTGCAGCTCCCACTACGGTAGTTGGTACATGCACCAATATAGCACTGCAGTCGTTGGATCAATCTATTCAGTGATGATTATAATTCTATTGATATTCTAGAATGACAAATGACAGATAACACAGTGCTTAGCATAGCCATCATCGCAGTACTACATACGTTGGATTAATCTGTTCACTGATGACTTAAACTCCACAGCAGTTCCAGAATAGTCAATATATGCATCTATTATGGACATGAAAGTTAACAGTTCCCAGTACTGTAGCTACTACATCCACAAAGAGAACAGTGCAGCCATTGGATTAACCTGCTCAGTTACGATTTATATCGTACTGGCGTTACAGAATTACAAAGGACATACACATTATCGCTCGTGATATTAACAATTGCCGAAATGATACTGTGCATAGCCATCATACCAGTGCATTTTCCTCCGTACGAATTTGTTCAAAAATAACAAAAATTTTACAGCAACTCTAGAATAATCAATGTATTGTACGGATATGGTGAGAAAGAGTTACAAATGACAGTGAGATAATTAGTACTACCATCAACAGTGCCGTGTAGCCGTTGGATTAACATGTTCTATGATGATTTAGACTCTATGGCAATTCTAGAGTTACGAAAGGCAGATCGTTTACAGCTCGAGAAACTAGAAGTTGACGAAAGAGGGCTGTGTACTGCCATTATTACAGTACGTAGCTGATGCTATAATTTCTTCACTGAAAACGTAAATTTAGCGGCAGCTTTGTAATATTTAATGTATAGTACGGTTATGCCTGGAGATACCAACAATTGACAGCACGTTAGTTGGAACTTCCAGGAACACAGCATCAACTAATCTTTTCTGTGATGGCTTAATTTCCACGCTAATTCTGAAATAGTCAGTGCATGCAACAGTTATGACTCGAGACCTTTGCACTTCCCAGTGCTGCAGTCGGTACATCCACCAAGAGCGCCCTCTAACCGTTGGATTATTCAGCTCAGTGATGACTTATATTTAACTACTATTCTAGAATAACCATTGTTTAGTACGTTTATGGCTAGGGATATTTACAGTTGGCGGTACGGTACTTAGTCCATCGCTAAACAGAGCACTGTAGCCTATGGAATGATCTGTCCAATGATGATTTAGGTACTGCAGCAAATCTAGAAAGACAAAATGACGATCCATTACCTCACCAGGCATTAACAATTGGCATGGCAGTTCCGACTACAGCTACCACCACAGTGCTGTAGAGTTGGGATCATTTACACACTGATGATGAATATTCCACAGCCACCAGAGAACAGTAAATGCATACAACAATTATGGCAGGTGAAGTATACAATTGACATCACGGTAATTAGTACCTCAACCTACGGGCCTTTAGAGCTGTCGGATTGATATGTTCAATGATGGATTACATTTCATTGAAATTCTAGTATGACAAAAGGCGGATCCATTACCCTTCGAGATAATAACATTTGTCATCTCGGTACTTAATACAGCGCATCATTACAGTACTGTAGCCGTTCAACTGCTTTGCTTACTGACGACGTAAATTTCAGGGCACATCTGGACTCTTCAGTGTATAATACAATTACGACTAGAGCTATTTACATTTGACAGTACGACGCGCAGTACATCCATCAGCGGAGCACGGTAACAGATGGGTTAATCTGTTCAGCGATGGTATAGTTCATATTGCTATTCCAGGAAAACAATGGACACGCCAATTATGGTTGGAGACGTTATCAATTGACGAAACATCACCGACTACAGCCATCGTCACAGTAATTTAGTAGATGGGCTAATTTCTTCTCTGATAGCTTAATCCTTTATGTGCGGAGAAGTTGGCCACGGATATACGTTTTCGGTACGAAGAAGCTTTGACAACACAGTACTATGTACAGCGGTCTTCAAGGTGCTGTAGTCGCTACATCAATTTGTTCAGTGATGATATTTATTCTCCAGTAGTTCTAGAATAATCAACTTATACGTCGGGTGTGTGTAGAGATATTTACAATTTCAAGTACGGTAGTCGGTGTTCCCACCCGTAGAGCAGAGTAGCCGTTGGATTAGTCTGCACATCATCTGCGATGATACAAATTATGTTGCAATTCCAGAATAACAAATGTCACACCCACTATCGCTGGAGGCATTAACAGCTGACGAAGCAGTACTGACTACAGCCATCACCGGAGCACTTTAGTCGATGGACTAATTCCGTCACTGATGATTTAACCTCTTCTGTACTGGGGAATTGGCGGCCGATATACGTTCTAGGTACGAGGAAGTCCTGACATAGCAATACTGACTACAGCCGCAATCACATTAATGCGGCCGTTTGATTAGTCTGTTCTCTGACAATTTATATTCCACAGTGGTTCTAGAATAATTAATGTATACGTCAGGTGTGTCTAGAGATATTTACAAATCCCAGGAAGGTAGACGGTGCGTCCACC
The DNA here is from genome assembly GCF_001483705.2 of Eufriesea mexicana. Classification (NCBI taxonomy): domain Eukaryota; kingdom Metazoa; phylum Arthropoda; class Insecta; order Hymenoptera; family Apidae; genus Eufriesea; species Eufriesea mexicana. Next base: position 40,714 of record NW_016915631.1, on the reverse strand, counting down.
GGCAGAGCACTCTAGCCATCGGATCAATCTGTTCAGTCATGATAAAAGTTCTATTGCTATCCTAGAACGACAAAGGACTGACCCATTATCGCTTAAGACATAAACAATTGACGAAAGAGTACAGAGTACAGACACTATCGCTGTACTTTTGCCCGTTGAACAAATTTGTTCACTGATAATCCAAATTTAATCGAAACTCAAGGATAATCAATGTAGAGTATGGTCATGTTTAGAGTCATTTACAATTGACAGTACGGTACTTGGTACATCCATCAACAGGGAACGGCAGCCGTTTGATTAACCTGTTCAATGACGATTTAAATTTCATAGCAACTCTAGAATGACAAAAGTCATATCGATTGCCGCTCGGTACATTGGCAATTGAGGAAACTGTAGTGAATGCAGCCATCGTTAGCCGTTGGACTAATTTGTTTACTGATAATTTAACTTTAACGGCAATTCAAGAATAACAAATGCATAGTACCGTATGGCAAGTGATGTTTACAACAGACATTACGGTACATAGTACATCCAACAACGGAGAAGTGCAGCCGTTGGATTAATCTGTTCGCTGAAGGTTTATACTCCATTGCAATTCCAAAGTGACAAGAGACGTATCCGTTATAGCTCGAGGTTGTCACGGGCCAATTAGCGGTTTCATATAAAAATAAAGGAATAAGACTCCGGGATAGGAGATAAACGCATTTTGATGTATCAGCCGACTTTGAGCAAAATAAGACATACTCTTGAAGAGAAAAACACTTTACTCTATTTCAATTATAATTTGTTATACTGTACCGATGCCACGCCGTAGTTGTAACAAGGGTTAGGTCAATACAGGTAAAACAGATTTGTAGTACTAGAGCCGAATGATAATCGACAACTCGTTTTTGCTCATTTCAGAGTCACATTTATGCAAGTACAGTATGACTAGGTGGGGATTGTGTCTTGGAATCAGAAGTTATTTCGGGTGACGGATGTTTAGAAGGCAATGACGTCTTGAGTTGTGGTGTTATCGCTGGTATTACATTGTCCTGAGGTGTGGTGTTATCGGTGGTAATTCGCTCCACTTCATAGCTTCGCGTTCACCCCTGTGAAGCGTATGATTTCCGTGTTGATTGGTGTAGGTAAGTTTTCTTCGAATGTATGAGGAGTCTCCAAATTTTGAAAGATCGGACTAAAGGTGGCTGCTCTTCCTTGATTTCGTCTTCCACTTTCGTATCGTACTTGTGGGTCATATACATTTGTGTTTTCGTTATAACATATATTTACTCAAATATTTTTCGGTATATGTTTTTAGATAATGGGGAAGAGTCCTATTTTATACAGTGTATATAGTGTTACAAGCCCTAAGGTCGCGTAAGCAATATATGTGAGAATATTGGTAAGAGCGTCTTTGGCTGAAAATATTCTTGTCTCATCTCGTAGGTTCTCTAATTGTCCGTCTAGTTGATCTAATGTGATTTCATAATTACTGAAACCTGGAGAAATTATGGCACTGATGGTACAATTCCTTTTAACATGTCGTCTACTGTTAATTCCACTTCAAACCTATTGTATAATTATGAATAATAATAGTGCTGTTTTGCATTGTTTCTCCAACTTTCATTACATGATCTTCATATGTTGACAAGCAAGGTCGATTTGTAGTTCGTGTAACGGGCCGAATAATTTCTAAAAATTCTGGTTTATCACAAAGTGCGCTAACAGTTGCTGTTTCCTGAGGGATTACAGTATACTTGTTATACCGTTCCATTGGTATGAATATTAAGTAATTTGCTTTGAAAATTGCGGCGTTACATTTATCATTGCAACTGAAATTTAATTTGCCATGGTTTGTCGGCTGAGATAATTTGCACATTTTCCATCCGTAGTCTCTCTACAATTTCTTTGGATCGCGCGTATATCGGTATAAATGTAAGAATCTCAATGTGAAATTCCATATTCATGATCAAGTATAAGCGTAGTGAACGAATTGTTATATTTTCTACATATGGGATAGCTCCTAATCAGTTTCCATTCTTGATTGCTAAGCATATGAATTTTAATTTGATAAAGTATTGTGTCTTGTAAGGTAGTAAGACTTATGCTGCTAATGTCGATAATTGTTTGAATGCTTCGAGGTCGAGTTTTTAATAATAGATGTTGAAATTTTGTAAGATCATTAAAGATTTCATTGAACTTTTCTATTGGTTTCATAGTAGTATCTATGATTCCTTGTTCCACTAGTATCAGCATAAGCTAAAGGTCATTAGCCTTAATCATTAAATAATTTGCCAATGTGTCGGTTATTAAGAGGTTATTGAGCACATGTTCTCCATTTACGGTACTTGATATTTTGTTATATAATTAGGAAATTATTCTGAAATTTCGTTGAATACGTGGTGTTTGTGGTTGTCTCTTATGAAACCTTTTATGGTAGCTGTTAGATTTTGTACTATGCGCGTTATTGTGTTGGTTTCTGTAAACAGTTTGTCAATGCCTTCGTTGATGAGGGTTAAACCGCTTTAACCTATTGCGCCAAATAATGATTTGGATATATATCCTATTGCGTTAATGCGACCTGTTTTAGCTATTCTCTTGTGTAGTAACGTGTGGAGTTTGTTAATCTTCCTAGCGATGTTAATAGTTCTGAGCTTCAAACTATGACATCCTGTTCCTTCGCATATCCTCATATTATGTGAACAAAAATTATGTATGTTAGTATTGAACAAGTGTACGGTTTCTAAGTCTGCTTTTAGCTCATCAATTTTGAATACCAAGATTATTCTTATTTCATTGGAATGGGCGTTCGTAGCTCCTAAATCTTCTGTTACACTTTAAGCTTAGTTTATGGGTTCGAGTTAAATATTGGTGGACGTTCCGAGTTTTATAACCTATGGTAATAAGGTTTGAGTCGGTTACCATGTACAATAGTAGGTTTGTTATGTATATCAGTGGCGTAATTTGGTGTGTTAATATCCAATATAGTGTAGGGACCCAGCCATTCATTTGAATGTTTGTTATGTTTATGTCCAGTTAGTTGGAGTATCTCGCATCCTTTCGTGCAAAAACTTCTGATTTTTAATACTTTGGCTTGTGTTTCTTTACGTTCCTTCTTATTTTGGTTCAGAATTCGTTTTGCGTTGTCTAAATATCCTTGATGTCTACGTTTCCATAGATTTATGGGTTTATGTTTAGCGTTAGCTGTGGTGGCAATTGATGAATGTAAATTAGCTTCTCGTCCAAAAGTAAGTTCGGAGGGTGTAATTAGTCCTACAATGTATAGAAGTATTACATGCTATAGAAATGTGATTTAGATGTTCGTCCCATTCTGCGACGATTTACTTAATATTGGTCATAATCGTATCATTTATAGTACTGGGTGTCCATTCTGAGCTACCATTGGATTGAGGATTACGACTTGTGGTCTCAATGTGTCTTACTTCAAATAATTGTTCGAAACCTTCCATAAGCTTACACACGATGTTATGTCCTTGAACGGCAAGGAAATGTTTTGGAGGAGAAAAGATATAAATGTAATGGCTCATAATGGCATTTATAATGGTACTGGCTCTTTGGTCTTGGAATGGAATTAGTATTTGGTACTTGGTTAAACAATCTTGTATGGATAGGATAAGTGAATTCTTTTTCTCAGTTAAGGTGAGAGAGCCGAATATATCCACCCTGATTTTCTCGTTAGGATTCTCCGGGGTGTCTGTCAATTTGGCTTCCACCGTAGGTCTAATTCTGGTTGCCTTGACAATCGTCACAACTTTTACTGCAGTTAGGAATGTCTTTGTCCATATTGTATGTAGTTTAGGTGACCAAATTTTTTCATCGTATTTACCTAGAGTGTCGTAGGAGAGGTATTACCAGTGGGGGTTGTTAGCCTCTATTTTTAATGAAAATGATGTGGTTTCAGTCTTCCAGCCGATGTACTGTTCTTGTAATTCGTTTTCGTCTTCTTCTGAAGCTTCTGTACTATCAGCCTCTATTGAATTTGTTTCATTTAAAAGTTCGTCAGGTAGTAAATTTTCTAAATTTTCTGGTTTGAATATTGCTCTGATTTTTAATTTTACTGGTTTAACTTCCATTATTTGGGCAGGGTACGTTCTAGAAGGAGTATCAGCAACTATATTATCTTTTCCTCTTTTACACTCAATGTCATAGTCATATTCCTCCAGTCGGAGTCTCCAGCAATCAGTCTAGATGGTCGATTTATGACAATGTGCAACCATTTCGAGGATTGATGATCTGTTTGTGTAATGAACATTCCTCTTAGTAAGTGTTGCTTCAGTCTCTTTATAGACCGTACGGTTGCTGAAAGTTCCCTTTCAGTGATAGTGTAGTTCTTTTCTGCAGGGTTAACGTGTCTAGAAATAAAACTGCAAGGGTGTCAATTTTGTGAGGGTACAGCTCCTAATGCATCATTATTAGCGTCTCCTGTTAATATGAAAGACTTATTGAAGTCATGGCAACAAAGGACTGGCTGCTCACAAGGCTTGTTTTCTAGAGTGCCGAAAGCATTCTGCTGTTCGTGCGTCCATCTGTGAGTTTCATTCCTTTGAGTTAGTGTGGTTTGGGGTTTAGCTATTCTTACAAGGCTTCGATTGAATTTTTTAAAGTAACCGCTTAATCCTAAGAATCCTTTAATTATCGTTACTGTGTTAGGAATCGCATAGGCTTGGATAGTCTTTAGTTTTTCCGGACCTTGTCTGATTCTTTCAGGGGTACCGAGGTGACCAAAGTATTCAAGCTCAAGCTTTAGAAACACACTTTTTTCGGCTTTCAACTTTAAACTAGTTTCCTTGAGCCCTTGAAATATTACTGCAAGCTTTTGATTGTGTTCTTCTAAGGTGCTGCCAGAAACTATTATATCATCTAAGTAAACGAACCAATCTTTATCCATTAGGCCGCATAATGCTTTATCTATCATTCGTTGAAACGTGGCTAGCGCATTTTCCAATCCGAAAGGCAGGCGTCTCTACAGAAAATGTCCGTCAGTCTTACTAATGCTGTGTATTCCTTACGGCTGACATCCTCTGGAGTTTGATGGAATCCTGAGGATAAATCGAGGGCAATAAAGGATTTCGCATTGCCTAGATGGATAAGGATATCGTCGGAATTTGGAAGGGGATAAGCTTCCTGGTCAGTTGTCTCGCATACCTTTCTGAAATCTATAACCATTCTCCATTTCTGTTCAGCGGAATCATCGAGTTTCTTCGGAACCACCCATACAGGTACGTTGTATGGTGAGTCGGAGCACTCGACGGATTCTATAACTAGCTTTCCCCGTACTTGTCGTTTTATTTCCAATTTATGACATTCTGGTGGTCAGTAGGATTTTATGTTGATGGGTCTGTCTGTCTTAACAAACATACTATGTTCAATAAGGTTGGTACAAAGTAAAGTATCAGTGTCGATGTTGAAAATTTTGCGGTAACTACTCATGATTTTAGTTAATGGTTCTCTAACGTCTTCTTCGATATCATTCAAAGGCAATTTTCGTAAAATTCCTTGATTTCTTGCTTTGTGGTTTTTCTCTATGTCAATATCTTTGTAATCAAATTCAACTTGTTGCCTACCATCGTTAATAAAACGTAATCGAGTGGGTTCATCGTTGAGAGTAATGATGTGCTCTCTTGCTTCTCCTGGCGGTATAGTACTCCTAGTTGGTGTTGACTGTAAGTCAAATTCAAGTGTGTTTAATTTCAGTTTATCGTCGGATAGTGTGTAGGAATACCTTTGTAGGAAAGTTAAACAGTTATGCCGTCTTCGATGAGTGGGAATCATCATCTACTAATAGGAAAATGTGTCTAATGGCATTAGTGCGTGTGAATGTTAGTATATCGTTACCTTTGTGTATCTGCGAGCTGATATGCATTCTTCTTGGCTCGGGTATCCTAAATAATTTTATAACCAATCTTCGTTTAATGGTGTGTGCTCCTGATCCGGTTTCAATTAGTTATTTTCCTGTTCTTCTAGTTGCGGGGAATTTAGTGAAAGTATGTTGAAGTTCTCCTGGACAGTAATGAACTCTTGTTGGTGGAGACCTACCTCTGGGTTCCCTCCAGGGCAGCCAATCCTCGGAGCTGGAACCTTTCCATGTTGTTGACTGGGAAATTTGATCGCCTCAACAGACAACACTGTGTGTTACCATGTCCAATCTTTTTACAATGTTCGCATTGTTTTATTGGATTAGATGGTTTGCGTATGGGGTCTATTACAAGACTTGAGTTCTGAATTGCGTGTCTAGGAGAGAATTTATTCGGGATAGCTGTAGATTTACGGGAGGCTTGTTGTCTCCCTTCTGTTTCCATTAACCACGGTTCGAGGTTAATTGCTTCATGCTGTGCTGTGTTAAAGTTCTTTGGTTTCATCGGGAGTATGAGTTGAGCAAGTTCCTTCTGCGTATTTAGTATATTGAACCTGACTGCTTCCACAGTTTCTCCCACCAGCGTTAGGTTTCTGGATGCCGGGTTGGGATGTTTAGCTTGGACTGCATATTTGAGTTCATATAGTGCTCGCTTAAGCATGATGGCATAGCTTTGGATGATCTCGTCTAGGCCTATGTGTACTTTTCGCATCCTTGCTCTGCTTCCACTGACCGTGGTTGGCGTGGACAGTTGTGTGCGATGAGCAGTGTACAAGTCTCTAAACGTTGAAATTTGACAAATCGGAGAGCTCGTTTAGCTTGATCTATGATTTTTTCGGTAATTGCCATTCTTGTCAAAAGTAAATAACCGTTAGATCGCCTTCTTGCAAAACTTATGCTTCCGATAAATTTTTCTATTCCTATGCCATCTGCTCCATTCAATGTTTCAACGCTGCGGTGATATTTCCTTGGTCCCATGATCTGAATTCCTGAGTTAACGTTTGGTGCTGCCGTACGTTGCTCCGCTTGTAGCTTGGTTGGTTCATTCCAGTTTTGTGTCCGGCAATGCTAGTGACGTGTTACTTGTCGTTAGTGAGTATAGACTCTGCATTAATGACAATAGTGCGTGTTGCTATGTTGAGAAATGAAGTTAGATTTTGTAATTTTCTTTGTTGCTCGATATGGCGTTCATCCATTTTAGTAATAGTAGCGTTAATATCTTCTTTAAATTTACGATGTACTTCAGCCATTCCAATCACACGATCACTTAACCTGACTGAGTTGTCTTGCAACACATAAATTTGCATCAATATGGTGGCTTGAACTGAGTTAATTTTCTCTAAGCTTTCGATAATACCTCTTGTGACTTAGACATTGATACCTAATTTGCACTTACTTGAGTTGTGTTGGCTGGCAGGTTGCACCGGTGCATCCCTCGAATGTGTTGCACACGTAGTCCCAAATCTTCAAGTGTCCGTACGTTCGGAAGGTTTGTTTCACTAGAGGTAATTTACACGATGTAGATCCTGGCGGGATCGCCAATTTAATCACGGAACAATAAGGGGTTTTATATAAAAATAAAGAAGTCAGTGTCTAGGAAGGGAGATAGACGTGTTTTAATAAATCAGCCTATTTTGACCAAAATAAGAGAAACCCTTAGAGAGACAAACGTATTACTCTATTTCAATTATATGTTATTCTATTATACCGAATTTATACCCCAGAACTAGCAAGGGTTTGGTCTGAAGACGTGAAACAGATTTGTAGTGCCATAGCCAACTGAAAGTCGACAACTGGCTTTGGTTTATTTCAGAGTGATATTTATACGCGTTCAGTGTGGCTTGGTGAGGATTGAGCCTTAGAATCAGAAGTTATTTCGGCTGTCGTATGTTTACAAGATAATATTTTCTTGGGGTGCGGTATTATCGGTGGTATTACATTGCCTTGATGTGTGGTGTTAACAGTGGTACTACATTCCCTTGAGGTGTGGTTCTTTCGGTGGTATTAGAAGGTATTAAATAATGACGTGACAATACTGTATAGAGCCAATATAACAGTATTGCAGCCGTTGAATTATACTGTTCACTGGTGATTTAGATTCCACAGTAGGACCAGAGTAATTAATGTATAAATCACTTAAGGATAGAGACATATACAAATCCCAGTACGGCAGTCTGTATACTCGCCAATGGAGCACTGTAGGCATTGGACCAATTTATTCACTGATGTTGAAAATTCCAAAGCTAGTCTAGAGTAATCAATGCATTTTACGGTCATGGTCAGGGATATTTACAGTTGGTAGTACTGTACACTGTACGTCCATCAACAGATCATTCTATCCCTTAGATTAACATGTTCAATGATGATTTAGAACGCATAGCAAATATAAAATGTCAAAGGCAGACCCATTATCGCTCCAGACATTAAGAATTGTGGAAACAGTAATGAATGCAGAAATCGTCACATTTCTTTGGGCCTTGGACTAATTTGCTCACAGATAACTTACGTTTAGCAGCAATTCTAGAATAATCGTGGCGTAGTACCGTTATGGCAAGAGACATTTGCAATTGACAGTACGGTAGTCGGTTCATTCACGAACGGAGCACTGCAGCCATTGTATTAATCTCTCACTGATGATTTGTGTACCATTGAAATTGAAAACGGCGTGGCAATAACGCATTATCGCTCGGGATATTAACTACAGACGAAACAGTATTGAGTACAGCCATCATCACAATACCTTTGCCGTTGGAATAATTTGTGCGCATATAATATATGCTTAACGGCAATTGAAGAGTAATTTATGTATAGTACGTCTATGGACGCAGAAAATTACAATTGACAGTAAGGTACTAAGAACGTCCACCTACGTTGCACTGCAGCCGTTGGATTGGTCTGCACAGTGACGATATAACTTACATTTTCGATCTAGAATAATCAATGTATACGTCGGTTATGTTTAGAGATACTGAAATTTTCCAGTGCTGTGGTTGCTACATTCATCTGTGGATTAATATCTTCAGTGACAATTTGTATTCCATTGCAATTATAGAATTACGAGAGGCTGGCCCATTACTCTTCTAAACATTAACAATTAACGAAACAGAACTCAGTGCAGCTATCATCGCAATACATTAGCCGTTGGAATAATAAGTTCACTGAAGGCTTAAATTCAGCAGCAATTCTAGAGTAACCATTTTATCATCAGATTATGGCTAGAAATATTTGCATTCGTCTGCGCGTTTCTCAGTACGTCTAAAAACAGAGCACTGTAGCAGTTGGATTAATCTGTTCTGTGATGTCGTATGTTCTGTTGCAATTCTAGAACGGCAAATGTCTGACCCGTCATCGCTGTAGATATCCACATGTGACGAAACAGCAGTGAGAACTACCAGCATCACCTTACAGTATCCGCTGGACTAAATTGCTCACTGTTGATGTAAATTCCAAAGAAAGAGCAGGCTTATCAATGAATGGTACGGTTATGGCTAGAGGTATATACAATTTAGTGTACAGTTTTCAGTACATCCACCTATGGGGCACGCCAGCTGTTGGATTGAGCTATTCAGAGATGATGCATATACTATAACATTTCTAGAATGATAATAGGCACTGAGATTGCCGCTCTAAGTATAAGCAACTGACGTCGCAGCACTGAGTACCGGCATCATCCCAGAACTGTTGCAGTTGGGTTAACTATTTCACTGATGACATAAATTCTTTAGTAGTTTTAGAGTAATCACACTGTAAATAATTTATGGCTACTCATAATTACAATTCCGAACAAGATAGTTGGCTCATCCGCCATTTGAACACAGGTACAGTTGGATTAATATGTTCAGTGGTGATTTAAATTCTATTTCAACTATAGAATGACAAAGGACTGACGTGTTCTCGCTCGAGACTTTAACATTTGATGAAACAGTACTGAGTACAGACATCATCACACTACTCTTGCCATTGGACCAATTCCATCACTGAAAATATAGTTTTAACATCAATTCCAGAATAATCAATGCATATTACCGCTATGGCTGGAGATATTTGCAATTGGCAGCTCGGTGCTTAGTACATCCATCAACGCAGCAGTGTAGCCGTTGAATTAACCACTTCATCGATGATGTAGGTTGTGTAGCAAGTGTGGAATGGCAAAAGACAGATCCGGTATATCTCGAGATATTAACATTTGCCATAACGGCAGTGAGTACAGCCATCATCATAATACTGCAGCCGTTGTGCTACTCTGTTCGCTTGTGTTACAAGTTCCACGGGAGATCTAGAATAATTAATGTGTAGATAAGTAAATGATAGATACATTTACTATTTCCAGTACGGTAGTTGGCACATTCACCAATAGTTCACTGTAGTCGTTGGATTTATCTGTTCAGTGGTTATTTTCATTATGTAGCAATTATAGAATGCCGAAGGGACATTAACAATGGAAGAAGCACTACAGAGCACAGCCATCACCACAGTACTTTATATGTTGGACTGGCTTGCTTACTGATAACGTAGATTTAAGTTCAATTATAGAGTAACTAATGTAATGTAGAGTTATGTATAGAGATATTGGCTACAGATAGTGTGGTTCTCAATACATACCGCAAGAAAGCAATGTAACAGGTGGAATAGTCGGCTTAGTGGCTTTTTAAGTCCTACTGCAATTTTAGCGTGGCGAAGAACTGACCCATTATCGCTAGAGACATTAACAGATGACGAAACAATGCTGAATACTACATGATCACAGTACTTCAACCGTTGGACTACTTCAGATTTAACAGCAATTTTAGAATAGTCAATCTATAGTATGGTTATGACTACAGATATTTAAAATTGGCAGTGCGCAACATGGCACAACCATTAAAAGAGCACTGTAGCCGTTGAGTTAGCATGTTCAATGACAGTTTGGATTCTACAGCAATTCTAGGATGACGGAATGCAGATCAGTTATAGCTCGACATGTTAACAACAGACGTAACAGTACTGAGACCAGCTATCGTCACAATACGCTTACCGCGAGACTAATTATTTCACAGACAATTTAAATTTAATTTCAATTGTGTAATTATTAGTATATATTATCGTTGTGACTAGAGATATCTACAAATTGCGGTACGGTACATTTCACATCCATCAAAAGTGCGCTGTAGACGTTGGATTAACCTTTCCAGTGATGATTTATATTCCGCAGCAATTCCCGAACGACAAAAGGCGGTTCAGTTGTAGCTCGAGATATTAACAGTTGACATAACAGTACTGAGTACAGCCATCAACACAGTTGTACAGCCTTTGGACTAATCAGTTAACTGACGATGTAAATTCCACGGTGGTAAGAGAATAATCAATGCATGCATCAGTTATGGACGGAGATATTTACAATTCCCAGTACGGTAGTTGGTACTTCCACCGAGAGAGCAGTGTTGACATTGGATAAATCCGTTCATTGGTTATTTATATCCTATTGTAGCTCTAGAATGGCAATTGTCTGAAACTGCTTCGCTCGAGATATAAACAACTGACGAATCAGATCTGAGTACTGCCATCAACACAGTGCTTTAGCCGTTAAACCAATTCGCTCATTGATAATTTAACTTTAGCAGAAATTGGAGAATATTCAGTATATAGTGCGGTTATGTGTAGAAACATTTACGAATAACAGTACGCTACTAAGTACATCCTTCAACTGTGCGGTGTATCAGTTGGATTGACCTGTTAAATGATGATTTGTATACTATACCGACTGTAGAATGACAAAGGATATGCTCCTTTCAACTCAAGATTTTAACAGTTGGAGTAAAAGTAACGAGTACAGCCATCACCACATTACTGCAGCCGTTGGGCTAATCTGTTCTGCGATAGTTTAAATTCCAAAGAATTTCTAGAGAAGCCAATGTATAAATCAGTTATGGACAGAGATAGTTACAACTCCCAGAACGATAGATGGTACATCCGAGAAAAGAGAATTCTGGCCGCTGAATTAGTCAGTTCAGTGATGATTTGTATTCTGCAGCAAGTCCGGCATAATCAACGAATGATTCGGTTACAGCTATAGATATTTACAGTAGGTATGACGGTAAATGGAACATACGCCATCAAAGCACTCTCACCGTCCTATTAATCTCCTCGCTGGTGATTTATATTCCACATCAATGCCAGAATGTTAAAAAACATATCCATAATCCCTCGAGACATATACAATTGATGATACAGTGCTGAGTACATCCATCACCTCAGTACTGTAGCAGTAGGATTACTTTCTTCGCTGCTGATGTAAATTCCAGAGCAATTCTAGAATGACCAACGTATAGTGCGGTTATTGCTAGAGATGTCTACAATTGGCAGATCGCTACTTAGTACATCCACCAACAGAGCACTGTTGCCGCTGAATTAGTCTGTCCACTGAATATGTATATTCTATAGCAGTTCTAGAATGGAAAAGTAAAGATCCATTATCACCCGAGGCGTTAACAATTGGCAAAACTGTACTGAGGGCGTCCATCGACACAGTAATGTTGGCGTTGAAATAACTAGGTCAGTGACGATTTGAGTTCCACAGCCATTCTAGAAAAATCAATGAATATTATGGGTATGACTAGGGATGTTTGCAGCAGAGAGAACGGTACTAAGTACATCCACAAAGGAGTATTCTGTTCAATGGTGACTTATACCCTACAGCATTTCTAGAATGAGAAAGAAAGATCCATTCTGTTTCGGGATACTTGTAATTGAAAACACAGTACAGCGTACAGCAATCAAAACGGTAATGGATTAGATGGATTGATATGTATATTGATGGTGTAAGTTCCACAGTTATTCTGCAATAACTAATGTGTTTTACGGTTATGGGTGGAGATATTTACAACGGATATTGCTGTATATAGTGCATCCACCAGCAGAGCAATGCAGCATTTGTATTAACATTTTCAGTAAAGATATAGATTTTACAGCATTTATAGTGTGTCAAATGACACATCCATTGTCTCTCGAGATATTAACAATTGACGAAGCAAAACTGAGTACAGTTGCCAACACGGTATCGTAGCAGGTGGATTAACTTTGTCATTTATGACTTAAGCCCAACATCCATTCTAGAGTAACATTTGTATAGTGCGGTTATGGCCAGGGATATTTACAACTGACAATACAGTACTTAGTACATTTACCATAATAGCACTGTTGCCGTTGGATTAGTATGTACAGTGGCGATCCAGTTTCTATAGCAGTTTTAGAATGACAAAGGATAGATTCACCATACCTCGAGTTATCAGCGATGAGCAACACAGTACTGATTTCAGCCAGCGTGACAATTCTCTAGCCGTTGCAATAATTTTTACACTGATGACGGAAATACAAATGCAAATCCAGAGTATTCAATGTGTAGAGATAATATGCCTACAGATATTTTCTATTGCCGATACTTATCTTAGCAACTCCATCAACAGAGCACTGTATTCGCTGGACGGACGTGTTCGATGACGATTTAGATCCTATAGGAGTTAAGGAATAACCAAAAGACAGGTCCATTATCGTTCGAGGTATTCACAACTCACAACAGATGTCAAGTACACCAATCATCACTTTACTGCAGCCGTTGGACCAATTTGTTCACAGATAATGTAATTTTCACAGCAATCCTTGAGTAATCAATGTATAGCACCCTTAAGTCTAGAGATATTTATATTTGAGGGTACGGCAGATTGTACGCAACCCAATAAAGCACTGTAGCAGTTGGATTAGCCTCTTCATTGATAAGCTATATCCTATTGCAATTCTAGAATCGCAAGGGTCTGACCCATTATCCCTTTAGATGTTAACTAGGTACGAAGCAGTACTGAGCACAACCGCCATCACAGTACTGCAGGCGATTTATTAATTTGTTCAATGATGATACAATATACACAGATGTTCTGGAATAACCAATGCATGCATCAGTTGCGGCTAGCGACGCTTTCCAATTCCCGGTGCGGTAGTTGGTTCATCCACCAATAGAGCAGTGGCGCCATTGGACTAACCAGTTCAGTGATGATGTATATACTATTCCAATTCTAGAATGACGAAGTACTAACCCATTAACGCGCTAGATACTAACAATTTCCGGGGCAGTTCTCAGTCCAGCCATCACCACGGTGCTTTATCTGTTGTACTTATTTATTCACTGATAATTTAATTTTAACGGCAATTCTAGATTGATCTATGTGTAGAACAATTATGGTTAAAGATATTTACAATTCACATTACGGTACTTAGTACATATACGAAAAGAGTACTGCAGCCGCTCGATTAATATTTTCACTGATGATCTATGCCAATTCTAAAGCGAACAACGGATGGGTTATGTATCGGCTGTGATATTGACAGTTGATAATACCTTATCTTGTGTAGCAACCTACACTGTAGTTTACGCATTGAAAAAGTCTGTTCGATGGTCAGATAAATTGTTCAGCAATTGTATGGTACTCAGTGCTTACAGATATATTTGCAGGCGGCATTGATGTAAGTCAGAACAGTACTGTGTACAGCCATCGACAGTGCAGTGTAGACGTTTCAATAATCAGGTCACTGAAGATGCAATTTCTATAGCTGTTCAAGTATTACAAACGAGAGATCCATTATCTCATGGGATATAAACAATTGTCAAAACGATGACGAGTACAGCCTTCATCGAAGTACTGTGGCTGTTGCTTCAACTCGTTCACTGATGATCTAATTGCCTCAGCAACCCTAGAAAAGTCGATTGATACGTGAGCTACTTCAAGAAACTTCTACAAGTCAAAGTACATTTAATGGAACATACACCAACAGGGCACTGTTGCCATCGTATTGATTTGATTACTGACGACCTAATTTCCACCGCAATTCTAGAATAATCAATGTACAGTACGGTCATGTCTAGGGACATTTACAACCGACAGCAAGGTACTTAGTACATCCACCAGTTGAGCAGCGTAACTACTTGATTAATTTGTTCACGTATGATTTAAATCAAATGGAAGCTTTGGAATGGCAAAGGAGAGATATATCTTCAATGGAGTTGTTAACAATTGCCAATACAGTGCTTGGTACAGTCAATACCACAGTACTGTGGTAGTTGGCATAATTTGTTTGCTGATTACATGAATTCTACAGCAATTGAAAAATAAACAACGAATACAACAGTTATGGCTAGAGGTAATTACAATAGTCAGTACGTTAATTAGTACATACGCCACAGGAGCACTGTAGCCGTTGGACTAGTCTTTTATCTGATGCCTTAATTTCTATGGCAACTCTGGGCTATCGAAGCAGTAATATATTTATAACTGCAGATGTTAGCAACTGGCAAAACTGTAGTGTGCACAGTCATCATAACAGTAATGTAGCCTTTGGAATAATTTGTTCACTCATAATGCAAATTCCAAAGCAGCTCTAGAGTTATCAATGCATATATCAGTTATGGCTAGAGGCATTTACAACAGGCAGTACAGTACTGAGCCATCAATATTGCAGCCATCAAAAGATTACTATGGGCATTCAATTAGTCCCTTCCCTGACGATATAAGGTTGTTTAGCAAATGTAGATTGGTCAATGGCGAAAGCAATTGTCGCTGGGGATATGAACATATATCAATACAGTTATGAGTATGGTCAACAACAGAGCACTGTTGCAGATGGATTAATACATGCACTGAAAACTTAAATTCCATATCAAATCTGGAATAACGATAACATATATCTGTCGTTGCTACATACACTTGCAATTGACAGTAATCTACTTAGAGCATCCTCCAACGGATCACAAGTGCCGTTGGAATAATCCATTCACCGTTGACTTATATTATATAGACACTCTAAAATAACAAAACACACATACATTATCAATCGAAATATTCACTGTTGACAACACAGTGCTGAGTACAGCCATCACCACAGTACTGTAGTTGCTGGAATAATTTCTGCATTTGATGATTTAAATTTAGAAGAAGTTCTAGAATTATCAATGTATGTGGCGGTCAAAGCTTGAGGTATATACAACTGAGAGTAGGGTACATTATGCATACACCATCAGCGCACTGTACTCTATGGATTGATCTATTCAATGATTGTTAATGGCCAATAGCAATTCTAGAATGGAAGAAGACACATCCATTATACCTAGCGGTATAAGAAATTGACAACACCGAACCGAGCACAGCCATCGCGCAGTGCTGCGCACGTTGGATAAATTGGTCACTGATGAATTATATTCTCCAGCAGTTCCAGAATCGTCTATGTGTAGTACCGTCATGGCTAAAGATATTAAAAATTGTCAATGCGGAACACTGTACAGCCACCAAAGGGGCACTCTAACCGATGTATTAATCTGTTGAATGATGATATACATGATGTGGCAATTCTAGAATGACGAAAGACAATTTCCCCTCGGCATATTAACAATGGTCAGTACAGTACTGTGTCTGTGCACCATCGCATTAGTGTAGACGTTGTATTAATTTGCTCACTGATGATGTACCCTCCATAGCCCTCTATAATGATCAATGTATTCTACGGGTATCGCTATATATGTTTGCAGCTGACTGTCCGATACCTAGTACATCCACAAACAGATCACTGGTGTCGCCGGAACAAATAGTTGACTGATGACTTAAATTCACTAGCAATTCTGAAACGACAAAGTAGTGATCAATTAACGCTGTAGGCATTAACAATTGGCCTAGCGGGACGGAATAAAGCAATCATCAGAGTAACGTAGGTGTTGGACTGCCTTGTTCACTCATGATGTAAGTTCCATACCAATTCTGAAGATATCAATGTATGGTGCTGTTATGTCTAATTATACATTCATTCGACACCACATAACCTAATGCATGCAACAAGCGAACATTGCAGCCGTATATTAGTCTCCTCAATGCTGATACAGGTTCTGTAGCAATCCTAGAATGACAAAATACGGATCCACTATCACTCCAGGCTTTAATGATTGACATAGCAGCACAGAGTATAGCTATCATAAGAGTGCAGTAGACACGGGATTATTTGTCCACATATGATTTAAGCTCTACAGCCACTCTAGGATAATCAGTGTATAATACGATTAATGCTAGAGGTAGTTAGAATTGCAGTATGGTTCTTAGCACATCGATCAACACAGCGCTGTAGCCGTTGGAATAATCCGCTCAATGATCACAAAAAATACTATTGCAAATCTGGAATGACAAAGCACTTGCCCATTATCGCTCGTGATGTTAACAGTTGACGAAACAGTACTGAGTACAGGCATCATCACAGTACTTTAGCTGTTGGACTAAATAGTACACACATAATTCAAATATACCAGCATTTCTGAATTAATGAATGTATACTACTGTTGTGGGTGGAGATATTAGCAATTGACAGTACCTTTCTCTGTACTTCCACCCATAGAGCACTGTAACCGTTGCATTTATCTGTTCAATGATGATTTAGGTACTGTAGCAATTCTAGAGAGTCAAAATACAGACCCATTACCGCTCGAGATACAAATAACTGACAACACAGTGGTAACTACTGCCATCAGCACAGTACTGAAGCCGTCGGCTTGCTCTGTTCACATACGATTTAAATTCCACAGTTGTTACAGTGTGATGCATGTATGCTTCAGATATGGGGGGGGGGATATTTACAAATCCCGGCGCGGTATTTGGCACGTCCATCAAGAGAGCACATTTGCCGTAGGATTTGTCTGTTCAGTTATGATTTTAACTGCAAACCAAGTCAAGGGCAGCCAATGCATAGTACGGATATGGCTAGAAATATTTAAAATTGACCGTAAGGTTCTTAGCACATCCATCAGCAGAGCATTGCATCCGTTGGATCTATATATTCAATGGTGGTCTAGATTCGGTAGCCATTCTAGAAGGATAAAGGACAGGTCCGTTGTAGCTCGAGAAATTAACAATTTGCATAACAGTACGTTGTGCAGTCATCGGACGAGTGCCGCAGACTTTGGATTAATCTGTTCACTGAGGATCCAAGGTCCACAGTAGTTCCAGGATAATAAATGTATACATCCGTTCTGGCTGGAGATATTAAAGGTTCCCTGCACTGTGGTTGGTACAGCCACCATTGGAGCACTGTAGCCGATGGATGAATCCCTGCATTCACGATGTAATCATATTGCATTTTTAGAATGACAAGGTACTGAGCCATTATTGCTCGAGATATTAAGGATTGACGAAAGAGTACTGTGTACAGCCATTATCGAACAACTTTAGCCGTTGTACTAATATGTTCATTGTTGACTTAGGTTCAACTGCAATACTTCAGTAATCAATATATGGTTGCATTATGTCCGGAGATATTGACAATTGTATTCACGGTACTTAGTACTTCCAATATGACAGCACTGTACACGATGGATTGATCTGCTCAATGGTGATTTATACTCTCTCGCAATTCCAGAGTGACAAAGGCCAGATCCGTGAAAGCTCTAGATATTACCAACTAACAACCCCCTACAGAGAACATCAATCATCACAGTATTCCAGCCGTTGCATTAATTTGCACATTGATGATTGAAATGCCAAACCATGTCTAGGGTAGCCAATGTATGGTACGGTTATGGCTAAAGGTATTTCCAACTGTCAGTACGGTCCTTAGTACGTCCATCAACGGAGCACTATAGCCGTCGGATAAGATTCATCAGTGATGACGAATGTTGTATAGAAATTCCAGAAAGACAAAACGCTGATCCATTACCGCTCGGGATATTAACAATTGACAACAAAGTACTAAGTACAGCCACCATCACAGTACTACAGCCATTGTATTAATCTGCTCAGTGACAATTTAAATTCCACCGTAGAATAACCTAAGTATAGACAAGATAGGGCTAGAGATATTTGCAATTCACAGTACGGTGGTTCGTACGTGCCGCAATAGAGCGCCGTAGCCGTTTGATTTATCTGTTCAGTGGCAAATTAAATTTCACAGCAGGTGTAGAATAACCAATGGATACATCAGTTATGGCTATAGATATTTATGGTATCCAGTACGGTCGCAGGTGCATCCACCAATTCAGCTGTGTAGCCTTTGGATAGACTTGAACACTGATGACATCAGTTCCAGTGCATGTCTAGAGTAAGGAATATTTAGGACGGTTACGGCTAGAGATGTTACAAACTGACGCTACCGTTCATAGTACATCCATCAATAGTGCACTCTAGCTGTTGTACTTTATCTGTTCCATGATGATTTAAACCATATTGCAATTCTAAAGTTACAAAGGTCTGAAGCATTGTCGCTCGAGATATTAAATGTTGACCAGTCAATACTGAGTACTGGCATCAACACGGTAATATAGGCATTGGATGAATTTGTTCACTGTTGAAGTAAATTCCACAGCAAGACTTTAGTAGTCAATGTATTGTACGTTTGTCGCTGGAGATATTTACCATTCCCAGTACGGTAGCTGGTGAATTCATCATCAGGGCACTGTAGAAGTTGGTTTAACCAGTTCAATGGTGATTTGTATCGTATAGCATTTCTAGAACGGCAATAAACTGAACCACTGCCGCTCTGAATATTAAGAACTGAGAACACAGTACTAAACACAGCCATGACAATAGTATGGTAGCTGTTGTATTAATATTTTCTCTGATGACATAAATTCCACAGTAGTCCTTGAGTGATGAAAGTACACACCAGTTACGATTAGAGATATTTATAATTCCCACTATGTCAGAGCGTACATCACTTGTTGGATCATAGCAGGCTTCAATTAATCGTTGTAGTGATGATTTAAATTCCTAAGCAAGAACAGTGTCGTCAATACGTTGTACGGTTATGGCTTGGGGCATTTACAATTGACGGTACGATCCTTAAAAGATCCACCAACAGAGTACTGTAGCCTTTTAATTGATCTGTTAAGTGACGATTTATATTCAATTGCAATTCTAGAATGACAAAGGACTGACCCGTTATAGATCGCGAAATTAGCAATCGACATAACAGTACTGCGTACAGCGATCATTACTGTAACGCAGCCGTTGAAGTAATCTGATCACGGATGACTTGAATTCCACAATAGTTGTGGAATTATGAGTGTATACATAAGTTATGCCTGAATTTATACATAATTGACGGTGCAGTAACTGGTGCATGCGCCATTGTAACAGAGTAGACGTTGGATTATACTGTTCACCGATGATTTATTTTCTATTGTAATTCAAGAATGAGGAAGTACGGACCAATTTCGCTGGAGACATTAACCAATGACGAAGTAGTACTGCGTACTTGAGTCATCAGGTCACTTTAGTCGTTGGACTAGCACGCACACAGCGTACCTGTATTTAACAGCAATTCCAGAATAACCAATGTATACTGCTGGTAGGGATAGACATATTTCCAATTGACAGAACGTTTCTCAGTACATCCGCCAACAGAGCACTGTAGCCGTTGGAGCAACCTGTTTGTGTAATGACTTGAATTACACAGCAAATCTAGAATAATCAATGCATACATAAGATATGGATGGAGATATATGCTATTCTGGGGAATGTAGATGGTACATCCTCTAATACAGCAATATATTCGCTGAATTAAGCTGTTCAGAGTTAAATTTAATACTAATGCGGTTCTATAATGACATTGGCTAACCCATTATTGCTCAAGACTCTAACAACTGACAAAACAGCTCTGAGTGGAGCCATGGTAACTGAACCTTAACGCAGGTCCAAATTCGTCCACTTATATTTTTTTTCAACAGCAATCCTAGAGCAATCAATGTATGCACGGTTATGGCCACAGATATTTGCAATTGATAGTACGGCACTTGGTACGTCCATCAACAGAGCACTGTAGCCGCTGGATTAAGGTGTTCATTGGTGATGTTGATACCATAGCTACTCTAGGTTGACAAAAGACAAATCCGTTGCTGCTAGAGATATTAACAGTTGACATTGCAGTAGCAAGGACATACATTATCGCAGTACTGCAGCCGCTGGGTTAATCTGTTCACTGATGATACACATTCCGCAGTAGTTCATGAAAAATCAAGGTACATATCAGGTGTGGATGGAGATATTTATAATTCCCAGAACGGTAGTGGGTACACACACAAACAGAGCACAGAGGCCATTGTGTTAATCTGTTCAGTGATGGTTAATGTTACATTGCAGTCCTAGAATGACGAAGGACAGACCCATTATCGCTCATGGATTTAAAAATTGACGAAACAGACCTGTGTACGGGCATCGTCAAAATACTTTAGCCGCTGGAATAATTAGTTTACTAATAATTAAAATTTAACAGCAACACTAGAATATTCAATGTATAGTACGGTTATAGCCAGAGATATTTGAAATTGACAGGACGGCGGATACTGCATCCATCAGCAGCCACTGTAGCCGTTCTGAATACATGTTCAATGATGATATAGACTCTCTAGCAATTCTATAATGACAAGAGACAGATCCGTCATGGCACGAGAATATTACAATTGCTATAACGGTACTGAGATCAGGCATCATCATAATACTGTAGCAGCGGGAACACTTTGTTCACTGGTCATTCATATTCCAAAGCAATTCTAGAATAATGAACGCGTAGTACGGTTATGGCTAGAGATATGTACAATTGGCAGTACGATGCTTAGTATACCCACCAGCAGAGCACTGTAGGGTTTGGATTAATCTGCTCAGTGGTGATATAGACTTTATTATGGAATGACAAATTAGAGATCCAATGTCCAACGAGACATTAACAGTAGACACCATAGTATTGAGTGCAGCCATGAGCACAGTACTCTAGTGGTAGTAGTAATTCGTTCTATGAAGACCAAAATTCCAAAGATACCCCAGAATAATGAATGTATATAACTGTTATGGCAAGTGATATATACAATTGGTAATACGGAGTTTACTGCAACTACCAGCAGAACACAGTCACAGTTGGAATTATCTCCTGATTTATGATTTAAATACTACAGCATTACTAGAATGAAATACGCGGATGAATTGTCCCACGACATATTAGCAATTGGCAACATCGTACATGGTACAGTCATAATTACTGTACTGCAGCCGACGAATTATTTTGTTCACTTAAGATTTAAGTTCCACAGCCACACAAGAAGAGTCTTTGGGTAGTGCAGTTATAGCCAAACATATTTGCAGTTGGAAATACAGTACATAGTACACATACCAGCAGAGCTCTGTTGCCGCTGGATTAATATGTTCAATGGAGTTCCAGTTTCTTTAGCAATTCTAGAATGAAGGAAGACAGATAAATTACACCAACATGTTTAAACAGCTGATCATACAGTAATTAGCGTATCGATCACTGCATTGCCGTAGCAGTTGCACAACTTTGTTCACTGGCGACGTAAATTCCAGAGCAATTCTGGAGTAGTCAATTTATGGTACGGTTATAGTTAGAGACATTTAAAATTACCGGTACAGTACCCAGTAAATCAACCAACAGAGCAATGTAGCCGTTGGATTAACCTCTTCAATGCTGACCTAGTTTCTATAGCAATTCTAGAATGACTAAGGACTTATCCATTATCGCTCGAGATATTAACAAAGGACAACACAGTACTGAGCTCAGCCTTCATAACATTACTGCAGCCATTGGATTCATTTGTTCACAGATAATATAAGGTCCACAGTATTTCGAGAAATATGAATGTATACATCAGTTAACGCTAGAGATATGTGCAATTCCCAGTACGGTTGTTCGTACGTCCTTCAACAAATCCCTGTAGCCGTTGTACAGATCTGCTCACTGATGGTGTAAATGGGAAGGGTCGTCTAGAGCAACCAATGTACAGTACCATTATAGCTAAAGATATTTACAGATAACGGTACGGTTCTCAGTACATCCATCATTAGATCACAGTAGCCATTTGATTGATTTGCACAGTGATTATTACGTTCCATAGCAGTTAAAGAATAACAAAAGACAGGTCTATTACCGCTCGAGACATTAAAAACTGACATCATAGCACTAAGTACAGCCAACAGCAGAGTACTGCAGCCATTGGATTAACCGCTTCGCAGATAATGTAAGTCTAGGGTTGTCAGCGTATAGCACGGCTGTGTCTAGAGATATTTTCGGTTGACAGCAAGATTATTGGAACAACCATTAACATGTCACTGTATTCGTTGGACGAATGCTTTCTATGATGAAATAGATCCCATAGCAATTAAAGAATAGCAAGAGACACGTCCTCAACGCTCGAGACATTAACAATTGTCATCAGAGTACTAAGTACAGCTATCAACACGGTACTGAAGCCGCTGGACTATCTTTTCACTGGAAATGTAAATACCAGTGGAACTCTAGAGTAATCAATGTATAGCATTGCTAGATTATGGCTACAGATATTTAAAATTGACAGTACCGCAGATAGTACGTACTACAGTAAGTCCCTGTCGCAGTGGGATTAACCTTTTCATTGATGATATATATATACTATTGCAGTTCTAGAACGATAAATGCATGACCCATTATCGCTCTAGATATTAACAATGTACGTAACAGTACTGAGTACAACCATAATGACTGTAATGTAGCCGATTTATTTGTATGGTCACTGATGACTTAAATTCCACAATAGATCTAGAACAATAAGTGTATATACAAGTTGTGGCTATAGATATTTACTATCCCCAGTAAGGTAGACGGTACTTTCACCAGCAGAGCACTATAGCCGTTGGATTAATTTGTTCAGTGATGAACATATTCTACAGCAATTCTAGAAGGACAAACGACAGTTGCATTATTGATCGCGATATATGCTACTGACGAAACGGTAATAATACAGGCATAATCACAGTGCATTAAGCACCGGAATAATTTGTTTATTGATAAAACAATTTTCGCTGCAATTCAGGAATAATCAATGTATAGGACGGTTATGACCAGTGATATTTAAAATTGGTAGTACGTCATTTAGAACATTCATCAACAGACCACCGTAGACGTGGGATTATCATGTTCAATAACGAGTTAGATTCCATGGCAATTCTAGTGTGAAGAAAGGTGTATCCATTAGCGCTCGAGATATTAGCAACTGACGGCACAGTACGATGTGCAGTCAACATAACGGTACTGCAGCCGCTGGATTCATTTGACCACTGACGACATAAATTCCTCAGTAGGTAGAGAAAAATTAATGAATACATCTGTTTTGGCTAGAGATATTTAAAATACACAGCGCGGTAGTTGGTGCATCCACCAACTCAGCACTGCAGCTGCTTGGTAAATATGTTCACAGATGATGTAGATTCCAAGGAAAGCCTATAGTAATCCTTGTGAAGGACGACTATGGCCAGCGATATTTCCAAATGACGGCAAAGTTAGTAGTACATTCATCAAGAGTGCACTGTAGCCGTTGGACTGTTCTGCTCAATCATGGTTTATATCCTATCGAAATTCCAGAATGATAAGTGAGTGAAACATTGCCGCTCGAGATACTAATAATTGACGAAACGGTACTCAGTGCAGCAATTATCACAGTACCTCAGCAGTTGGAATAATATGTCCACTGTTAACATAGGTTTAACAGCAATTGTAGAATAATCAACGTATAGTACTGTTACGGCTACAGACATTTACAATTGACAGGCCGGTACATATTACACACATAAATGTAGCACCGGGACGTTGGACTAATCTGTTCAGTAATGACATACATACAAGAGTGAATCTAGAATAGTCAACGTTTACATCAGTTACGGCTAGAGATATTTAAAGTACCCAGTACGGTAGTTTGGGCTTCCACATATTGAGCACTTTAGCCTTTGGATAAGTATATCCACTGATGATCCAATGTCCACAATAGTTCTAGAGTCATCAACGTATATTACGTTTATCTCTCGAGAGATTCACAATTGAAGGTACGATTCTTAGTACATCCATCAACAGAGCAATCTAGTATTGGATTCATCTGTTCGGTGACGATTTATATTCCACAGTAGTTCTAGAATAGTCAATGTTTGCATGAGTTATGGATCGAGATATATACAATTCCCGGTAAGGTAGATCGTACATACACGGTTAAAGCACTGTAGCCGTTGGATTTAGCGGATCAGTGATGATGCGTATAATATTGCAATTACAGAATGACAAAGGACTGGTGCAATATCGCTAGGGATATTAACAACCGACAAAGCAGTAATGAATACAGTCCTCCACAGAGTACCACAGATGTCGGAATAACTTGTTCACTTATAATTAGCTTGATAAGCAATTCACGGAAAGTCAATGCATAGCACGGTTCTGGCTACATATATTTACAATTGAGAGTACGGTACTTAGTGAATTCACCAACACAGCACTGTCGCTCACTGACAAGCCTGCTCAATTATGATGTGAATTCAATAGCAGCACTGAAATGACAATAGACAAGTTCCTTATATCTGGTGATATTAACAATTGACATGACGGTACTGAGTACAGCCAGCACGACAGTATTGCAGCCACCGGATTAATTAGCTCACTGATGGTGTTAGAACCAAAGCAAGTCTAGTATAATCAATGTATGTTACGGTTATTTCTAGAGATATTTATAACAGTAAGTAGGGATATTATTAGATCCATCAAGAAAGCACTATAGCCGATATGTTGATCTGTTCAGTGATGATTCATATCCTACTGCAATTCTAGAATGACAAAAGACAGGTGAATTCCGTCTAGAAGTATTATCAGCTGACAACATAGTACTAAGATCAGGAATCATCGCCGTACTGCAGCCGTAAGATTAATTTCTCCATTCATGACATAAATTTCGCGGTTGTTCTAGAATGATCAATGTATACCTCAGTTATGGCTAGAGAGATAAGCAATTCCCATTACGGTAGTGGGTACATCCACCAATAGATCTCTGCAACCGATGGATTAATGTGGTCAGCGATGATTTAATTTCGACAGTAGTTCTAGAGTATTCAATGCATACGTCAGTTATGGCAAGAGGTATTTACAATCTCCAGGTCGGTGTTTGGTATAATCACCATTAAGGCACTGTAGCCGACGGATTAATACGTTCAGTGATGATTTAAATTGTATTTCAATTCTAGAAAGAAAAAGGACTCTCCCAATATCGCTCGAGACATTAACAATTGACGAAACTGTCAGGAGTACCGCCATAAACTCAACAATTTAGCCGTTGAAATAAATTCCTCACAGATAATATAAGTTTAATTGCAATTCTAGAGCAATGAATCACTATATTTTACCGTTATTCCTCGAGTTATTTGCAATTGAAAGTACGATACATGGTACATCCATCAACAGAGCACAGTAGCCATTGGACTAAAATGTTCAATGATCATGTATATTCTATTGCAATTCTGTAATTGCGAAAAACAGATCTGTTACAGCACGAAATACTAACATTTGACATAACAGTACTGTGTGCAGCCATCATGACAGTGCTGCAGTCGTCGTATTAATCTGTTCGTTTATGATTTATATGCCCCTGCTGTCCGAGAATTATCTATAAAAATATCAGATATGGCTCGAGATAATCACAATTCCCAGTGCGGTACTTGGTATTCCAACAACAGAGCACTATAGTGTTTGGATTGATATGTTCAGTGATGATTTAAGTTACATAGTAGCTCTATATAGATCAGTGTACACAACAGTTACGGCTAGAGGTATTAACAATTCCCAGTACAGTAGTTGGGCCATCCACAAGTGCAGCAACGTAGCCGTTGGACTGAACTTTCCAGTGATTGTTCAAATACCAATGCAATTCTAGAACGACATGGATGTAGCCCATTACCGCCAGAGACATTAACATTTGAAGAAGCAGTACTGAGTACTGCCATCACTACAGTACCATAAATGCTGGAATACTTTGATCACATATAACACATGGTTAATAGCAATTCTAGAATATTCAATGTATGGTACGGCCATGGCTACAGATATATACAATTGACAGCACGGTACACAGCACATCCATCAACGGACCACTCTAGCCGACGGATTAATCTGTTCAGTGACGATTTATGTTTCCCAGCCATTCTACAACGACTAGACATAGATATATTACATCTCCGGGCATTGGCAGTTGACATGGCAGGGCAAAATACATCACAGTAACGTGGGCGTCGGAATAATTTGCTCACTGATGACATATGCTCTACAGCAATTCTGGAATGAAAAAAGGCTGGTCCATTATCCCTCGTGACATAAAATGTCGACAACACAGTACAGAGTACTGTCATCGCCTCAGTACTGTAGCACTTGGATTACTTCTTCCACGGGTTGTGTATATCCCAAGGCAACTCTAGAATAATTAACGAATGGTATGGTCATGGCAAGAGATATTTAGAATTGACACTACTGTACACAGGACATCCTCCAACAGAGTACTGTTGCCATTCGATTAATCTCCTCACTTATCATGTATATTCTACTATAATTCTGGAATCAAAAAATGCAGATCCATTATCTCTGGAAGTATTAAAGGTTGACAACGCAGTACTGAGTGCCGCCATCATCGTAGTATTGTAGCAGTTGCAATAATTTGGACATTGATGATTTAAATTCTACAGCCATTCCAGAATTGTCCATGAATTGTACGGTTGTGGTTAGGGATGTCTACAACGGACAGCATGGTACGCAGTAGAACCAGCATAAGAGCACACTAGCCAATGTATTACATCTTTTATAGATGATTTAGATTTTCTTGTAATAATATTATGACTAACTACATACCTATTATATCTGCAGGCATTAACCATTGACCTAGGAGGGCTGAGTACAGCCATCACCACAGTAACGTAGGCTTTGGAATAATTTGTTCGCTGATGATGCACGTTTTACTGCAATCTTAGAAGAGTCAATGTATAATGCGGATATGGCTAGGGCCATAGAAAATTGACAGTACAGTACATAGTACACCTACCAAGAGGGCACTCTTGGCGTAAGATAAACATGTCCACTGATGATTTATTTTCTACTGCAATTCAGGAATGAAAAAATATAGATACAACATCCCTCGAGATATTAATAATTGACAATACAGTATTGAGTGCCGCCATCATCACAATACTGCAGCAGCTGGAATCGTTTGATCATTGGTGATATAAGTTCCACAGCTATTCTAGAGTAATCAGTGGATAGAGAGGGCATGCCTAGAGGTATATACAGTTGCAGTACGGTAACAAGTAAACCGACGAAAAGACTGCTGCTGCCGACCAAATATTCTCTTCAGTTATGATTTAATTTCTCTAGCAATTCTAAAACGGATAAATACTCATCCATTGCATTTCCCGGCATTACCTATTGACATAGCAGGACAGATTACATTCATTTCCACAGTAACGTTGGTGTCGGAATAATTTGTACACTGTTGATGTAATTTCGACAGCAGCTCAGAAGTAGTCAATATATAATGCAGATATGGATGGAAACATTTTCAATTGAGAGTACGGTACCTACTGCGTACACCAACACAGCACAGTAGCAGTTGGAATAATTTGTTCACTGATGGCTTACATTCTACAGCAATTCTAGATGGAAGAAGGCAGGCCCATTATTACTCGAGATATGAACAGTTGAAGAGACGGTACTGAGTACTGTCATCATTTCACTACTATAGCAGTTGGATTACTTTGTCCACTGGCGATGGATCTTCTAAAGCAGTTCTAGTATACCCAACGAATGGTTCATCTATGTCTGGCGATACTTACAATAGACATTACGGTACATAGTACATACACCAACAATGCATTCTAGCAGTTGGATTAACCTGGACACTGTTGATTTATATTCCTCTGCAGTTCTAGAATGCAAAATTGCACACCCATTATTCTTCGAGACATTAACAATTGACAACACAGCGCTGAGTGCAGCCATCATCACTTTACTTTAACCGCTGGAATAATTGGGTCACTGATGACGTAAATTCCAAAGAGAGTCTGGAATAATCAATGTATACTACGGTTATACATATAGATATTTATTATTGTACGTTCGTTTCTCAGTACAGCCATCAACAGAGCTCTGTAGCCGCTGGATTGATCTGTTCATGGATGATTTAAGCACTTTCGAAACTCTAGAGTGGCAAAGGACTGACATATTGACTCTCGTGATATTTGCAATTGACGAAACAGTATTGCGTGCATGCATCGTAGCAGTACTGTATCTCTTGTATAAATCTATTCAGTGAAGGTATAAGTTCCTTATTGTTTCTTGAAAAACAAATATATATAACAGATATGGCTAGAGACGCTAATATCACGCTGTGCGATAGCTGGTAAATCCACCAAGAGATCACTGTAGCCTTCGGAAAGTTCTGTTCAGTGACGGTACGTATTCGGCAGTAATTCTAGGTTCAGAAAAGGCAGATCAGTTATAGCTCGTGGTATTAACAACAGAAAACTAAGTGCTGTGTACAGCCACCATCACAGTACTGCAGCCGTTGGATTAATATGTTCACTAATGGTACATATTCAGCAGTTGCTCTAGAAAAGTCAGTGTAAACATCAGTTATTGACATTGCAATTTGCAACTCACAGCGCGATATCTGGAGCATCAATCAATGCATCACCGTAGCCATTTGATGGCTACCTCAAGCGACCTCTCTGTGACGGTATAAATTCCAAAGCAGATCTAGGACACCTTTAGTATACAACCGTTATGGCAGCTGACATTTGATACTCCTAGTATAGTGGTTGAAACATCCGCCGATAAAGTACTGTAGTCGTTGGAATAATTTGCACAGTGATGGTTTAGTTTCAAAAGCAGGTTTAGGGTAACCGATACATAACACAATCATGTCTAGGTACATTTACAATTGACAGTACGGTACTTAGTACATCTGTCAACAGAGGACTGTAGCCTTTCGAATGATCTGTTCAGGGACGATTTAAGTTCCACGGTCGTTCCAGGATAACCAATGTGTCCATCGGATACGTGTAGAGATATTAACAATTCACTGTACGGCAGTCGGTACAACAACCGATAGAGTACTGCAGCCGATGGATTAACCTGTTCAATGGTAATTTAGATCCTACGGCATTCTAGAATGCCAATAGGCTGATCCGTCTTACCTCGAAGAGATATCAATTGCAGAAACAGCACTGAGAATGGCCATCGTCACAGTACTTAAGCCATTGGACTAATTTGCTCAGCGATAACTTCAATTTAACAGCACCTCTAGAACAATCAATATATGGTACGGATATTGCTACGGGCATTCACATTTCGTCACAGTACTTAAGCCATTGGACTAATTTGCTCAGCGATAACTTCAATTTAACAGCACCTCAAGAACAATCAATATATGGTACGGATATTGCTACGGGCATTCACATTTGCCAGTATGGTAGCTATCACCTCGATCATCAGAGCACAGGGGCCTTTGGATTAATCTGTACATTCATGATATATATTCCATAGCATTTCTAGAATGGCAAAAGACAGATCCGTTATTGTTCGACGTATTCACAGTAGACATAACAGTACTGAGTACAGCCACGATCACATTACTGCACCCGTTGGATTTATCTGTTCACTGATGATATAAATTCCACAGTAGTTCAAGAATACTCTTAGTATACATCCGTTACTCCTGCTGATATTTGCAGATCCCAGTACAGTAGTTGGAGGATCCACCGATGAAGTACAGCAGTCGTTGGATTAATCTGTTCAGTGACGGTTTAATTCAAAGCAAGTTTAGGGAAATTGATGTACGACACGGTTACGTCTATGGATATTTGCAATTGACAGTACGGTGCATATCACGTATATCACGGGGTAAATGCAGCCGTAGGGCTAATGTGTCCAATGACGAATTGTATTCTGTAGGAACTCTAGAATGAGAAAAGGCAGATCCGTTACAGCTCGAGATACTTGGAACTGGCAGCACAGTACTGGGTACATGTACAATCACAGCACTGCAGCCGTTATATTGAGCTGTACAGAGGCGACTTAAATTCCAAGGTAGTTCAAGAATAATCACTGTTTACATTAGGTATGCCTAAAGATGTTAACAATTCACAGTACAGCAGCTGGTACACTGGCCAACAGAGTACAGCAACAGTTGCATTAACACGTTCAATGATGACTTTGATTCCATGGCAAATCTAGAATGACAAAGGGCAGATCAGTTAGAGCTCGAGACATTAACAATTGAGGAAGCAGTACAGAGTACAGCCATCATTACAGTACTTAACCCGTTGTAAAATTATCTCGGCTTTAAATGATATTTAGCAGCAATCCTATGACATTCAATATATAGGACGGCTATGGCTAGAGGAATTCACAACTGGCACTACGGTAAATAGTACAGACATCGAGAGTGAACCGCAAAAGTTGGGTTAACATGTTCAATGGTAATTTGGATTCTGTAGCAATTCTAGGATAGGAAAAGGCAGATCCGTTATAGCTCGAGACATTTTCAATTGACGATATAGTACCGTGTACAGTCATTGCCGCTGTACTTTAGCCATTGGAATAGTTTCTTCGCTGATAAATTATATTTAGCAGCAATTCTATAACAACCAGTATATATTACGGCTATGACTGACGATATCTACAACTGAAAGTACGGCAATCAGTGCATCCATCAGCAGTTCACTGTAGCCGTTGGTTTAACCTGTTCAGTGATGCCTTGAATTCTGTAGGAATTGCAGAATGGCAAAAGACAGATCCGTCATACCTCGAGATACTAACAGTTGACATAACAGTACTGAGTACAGCCATCATCACATTACTACAGCCGTTGTATGAATATATTAATTGAAGGTATAAATTCCACAGTCGTTGTGGAATAGTCAATGTGTAAATCAGATATGGCTAGAGATGTTAACGACACACAGTATGGTTGCTGGACATCTACCAATATAGTCCTGTAGCCAGTGAATTCATCTCTTCAGTGAAGATTTAAGTTGCACAGTCATTACAGAATAACCAGTATATACTTCAGACCTGGCTAGAGATACTGACTGCTCGGTACGGTAGCTGGCACGTCCACCAACAGAGCACAATAGCCTGTGGAATGTTCTGTTCAGTGATGATACGTATTTTGTAGCACATCAGGGTTCAGAAAGGACACATCCGTTGTAGCTCGAGCTATTGGCAACTGACAACTCAGTACAGTGTACAGCCATCGTCACAGACTGCAGCTGTTGGCTTAACCTGTTCACTTATGATCCATATTCCACAGTTGGCCTAGAATAATCACTGCAAGCATCAACTGCAGATAAAGGACT
The DNA here is from genome assembly GCF_001483705.2 of Eufriesea mexicana. Classification (NCBI taxonomy): domain Eukaryota; kingdom Metazoa; phylum Arthropoda; class Insecta; order Hymenoptera; family Apidae; genus Eufriesea; species Eufriesea mexicana. The sequence continues at coordinate 8,668 of NW_016915631.1, read as the reverse complement.
TTGCAACTCCCAGCACTATATCTGGTGCATCCAACAATACATCACCCTTGCCGTTTGGTTAATCCTTTCTGTGATGATTTACTTTCCGTATTTGATCTAGAATAACCAAGATATGCATCAGATATGCCTAGGGATATTTACAATTCCCATTACGGTAGTTGGTACATACGTCGGAAAATTACTGTAGTCGTTGTATTAACATGTACTTTGACGATCTAAATTCCACAGTAGTTCTAGAGCAATCTATGCATGCATCAGCAACAGCTAGAAGTATTTGCGTTACCCTGTACGGTAGTTGGTACGTCCACCAATACAGCACTCTAGTCTGTGGATAAACTGGTTCAGCGATGATTTAAATACATGTGCGATCTAGAACAACAGTGGACTGACCAATTATCCCCCGTGATATTAGTGACTAACGAAACAGTACTGAGAACAGTCATCATCACAGTACTTCAGCCGTAGGACGAATTTCTTCACTAAAAACTCATATTTAATAGCAGCTCCAGGATAATCAATAAATTGTACGGTTATGGCAAGAGATATTTGCAACTGGCGGTACGGTACTTAGTGCATTCATTAACAGGGCTCAAGAGCCGTTGGATTGATCTGCACATTAACGCGTTACATTGCATAGCATTGCTAGAATGGAATAAGACAGGTCCATCAGCGCTGCAGATATTAACAGCTGACAACACATTACAACGTACAACCATCAGGACTGTACCGTAAACGTTGTATTAATTTTTCCAGTGATGACACAAATTCCACGGTAGCTATACAATGAACAATGTGTCCATCAGATACGGCTAGAGACATCAAAAATTCACGTCAATGTAGCCAGTACCTCCACCAATTGAGTACTGCAGCCGTTGCATTAAGCTCTTCAATGGTGATTTAGATTCCATAGCAATTCTAGAGTGATAGAAGAACTATACGTTGTAGCTCGAGGTAATAGCAATTCAAACAACGGTACTGATTTCGGACATCATCACATTACCTTAGTCGCTGGACAAATTTATTGACTGGTAATTTAAATTAAGCAGCGATTGTAGAATAATCTATGTATAGTACTCATATGGCCAGTGTACTCACAATTGAGTGTACGGTACTGAGAACATGCATCAACTGAACTCTGCATCCGTTGAATAAAAATGTTCATCGATTATATATATTTTTCAGCAATTATAGAATGACAAAGAAGAGACCCATTGCCGCTAGAGATATCAACAACTGACATTACAGTACTAAGTACAGCCGTTATCACAGAACTCCTACCGCTTCAATAACGTGCTCATTGATGACTTAAGTTTTTCGGCAGTTGTAAAATGTTCATTGTACGCACATCACCTTTGGCTAAAGATATTTACAATTCCCATTACGGTACATGGCACATCCGTGAGCAGGGCACTGTAGCCGTTGTATTAATATATTCAGTGTTGGTTTAAGTTCCGCAGTAGTTCTGGAAAACCTATGCATGCATCTGTTGTGGCTACAGATATTTGCAATTCCCAGGACGGTGGTTGGTGCAACCACAGATAGAGCACAGTAGGCGTTGGATTATATTTTTCTCTGATGACCTATATTCCATTGAAATTATAGAAAGAAGAGAGACATTTAGAGACATTTACAATTGACGAAACAGTAATGAGTACAGCCAACGTCAGAGTATTTTTGACCTTGGACTAATTTGTCAACTGATAATACATATGTAACTGCCATACTAGAATAAAGAACGTATAGTACTGTAATGGCTGAAGGTATTTACATTTGACAGTATGGCATTTTTACACTCATTAACAGAGCACTGTGTACGTTTAGTTGAGCTTTGCAGTGATGATGTATATCTTATAGTAGTTACAGAATGAAGAAAGGAAGATCCGTTATTGCTTGAGATATTAATAACTCACATAACTTTACTGAGCTCAGCCATCATAGAATTGGTACTTTCGCTGGATTAATCTGCTCAATAATGGTATAAATTCCATAGTAGTTCTGGAATAATCAATGTGTACATCAGTTATGGTCAGAAATATTAACAAAACCCAGTACGGCAGTTGTTACATCCACCATCACAGGACTGTGACAGTCGGATTAATATGTTCAGTGATGGTTTAGATACAAGTGCAATTCTAGAATAACAAACGAATGACCGATTGTCTCTCGAAACGTTAACAATTGGCGAAACAATAGTGAGTGCAGCCATCATCTCGGTACTTCGGACGCTGTACGAATTTATGGATTGATAATTCAAATTTAACAGAAATTCTAGAATAATCATTGTATTGTACCGTTATTGCTACTGATATCTACAATTGAGAGCACGGTACTAAGTACATCCATCCACAAAGCGCTGTATCCGTTGGATTAAGCTGTTCCGTGATGACCTAAATACTATTGCAGTTCTAGAATGATGAGGGACCGGCCCATCATCGCTCAAGACATTAAAATTTCGCGAAATAGTAATTAATGCAACCATCATCACAGTACTCGTGTCGTTGGAATAATTTGAGCACTGACAATACAAGCTAACCTGCAATTCTGTAATGTTCAATGCGTAGGGCAGTTATGACGATTGATATTTAAAATTGGTAGTACGGCATTTGGTACATCCACCAACAAAGCAATGTTGCCGAGGTCTTAACCTGATGAATGGTGAGATATATACTATAACAACCGTAGAATGGTAAAAGTCAGAACCATTACAGCTCAAGGCGTTCAAAATTGGCAAAATAGTACTGAGCACAGCATTCAGCACAGTGCTGCATCCGTTGGATTAATCCATTCACTGATGATTTAAATTCCACAGTAGTTCTCGAAGAATCGAGGCATACGTCAGTCATGGAGAAAGGTATCTAAAATTCCCGGAGCGGTAGAAGGTACGTCCACCAAAATTCCACTGCTGACGATGGACTAATCTGTTCAGTGATGATTTTAATTATATTGCATTTCTAGAATGCCAAATGAGTGACCCATTATCGTTTTAGATATTAACAATTTACGAAAGGGTATACAGAACAGCAATTATCACAGTGTCTTTGCCATTGGTGTAGTTAATCCCCTGATAATTTGAGTGCAACGACAATTCTAACATTATCAATGTATAGTACAGCTATGGCTACAGATATTCACAATTGACAGCACAGTACATAATACATCCATCAACGGAAAAATGCTGCTGTTCGATTAATCTGTTCAGTGATGATATAATTCAAGGGTAGATCTAGAAGTGTCAATGCTCACATAAGTTGCGGCTAAAGTTATTTAAAGCACCCAGTACGGCAATTTAGGCGTCTACATATTGAACACTTTAGCCGTTGGAATAATGTCCGCACTGATAAGCTAAGTTTTGCAGAAATTCGAGAATAATCTATACATAGCACAGTTGTAGCTGGAGATACCTGCAACTGAGAGTACGGCGCTTACTACATGCATCAGCAGTGCACTGTTGCCTTTGGATTAACATGTTGAATGGTGACATATATTCTATAGCAGTTCTAGACTAACAAATGGCAGGTCCACTACATCTCGGGATATTATCAATTGACACAACTGTACTGAGTACAGCCGTCATCACAGTACATTAGCCGCTGAACAAATTTCTCCACTGATTATTACAACTTCGCAACAATTCTAGAGTAATCCGTACAGAGTCCGGTTGTGGCTACACAACTTTACTCATGACAGTACGGTACACAGTAAATCAATGCGCAGTGCACTGTGTCCGATGTATTAAACTGTTCAAAGATGATTTAGGTTCCATAGCTATTCTAGAATGACAAAAGACAGATCTGATATTGCTGGAGATATTGAGAATTGACTTAAGAGTACTGAGTACAGCCATTATCACATTAGTACTGCCGTTGGATTAACCTGTTCACTAATAATGTAAATTCCACAGTAGGTCTAGAATAATCAATGTGTACATCTGTTGTGGACAGTGATATATACAATTCCCAGTATGGTACTCAGTAAATCCATCAGCAGAGCACTGTAGGAGTAGGATTAGCCGGTACAATGACGAACTAGGTCCCATAGCATCTCCAGAATGGCAAAAGACCTAACGTCATTCCTCGAGATAATAAAAATTGACATAACAGCACTGAGTATAGCCATCATCACATTCCAGCGGGCGCTGGATTAATCTGTTCAGTAATGATTCTAATTCCACAGTAGTTCTAGAATGATCAACCTATACATAAGCTATGTATAGTGGTATCAACTATTCCCGGAACGGTAGATGGGACATAAACCTATGAAGCAACGTAGCCGTTAGTTCAAGTTGTACAGTGATGATCTAAATAACCTTGCAATTTCGGTAAGGCAAAGTTCTGGCGCATTATCGCTCTAGCCATTAGCAAGCGACGAGACAGTACTGAACACGGCAATCTTCACAGTATTTCCTCACTGTTAACCCAAATTTTACAGAAACTCAATAATAATCAATGTATAGTACGGTTGTGGCTAGAGAAATTTACAATTGACAGAGTGGAGCTTAGTAAATCCACAGGCAGAGCACTGTAGCCGTTGACCTAGTCTGTACAAAGATGCCACTGATTCTATTTGCAATTCTGGAATGGCAAGAGGCAGATCCGTTCTTGCTCGTGATAGTAACAATTGAGTTAACAGTCCTGAGATTAGCTATCACCACAGTGCTGCAGTCGTTGGTTTAATCAGACCACTGACGACATAAGTTCCGCAGAAGTCCTGGAATAATCAACGCATACATCAGTTATGGTTAGAGAAATTTACAATTCCCAGTACGCTACTTAGGGCCTCCACCAACAAATAACTGTTGCCGTTGGATTAGTCTGTTCGCTGGAGATCTATATCCTACAGCAGTTCTAGAGCGAAAAAATACAGATACATTATCCCCGCGATATTGACAACTGACAAAGCTGAGCTAATTGCCGCTATCGAAACAGTAACGTAGAAGTTGAAGTAAATTCTTCAGTGACGAATAAAATTCCACAGCCATTCTAGAATAACCAATGAATGTTACGGTTATGGCTAGCGATGTTTACAATAGACAGAACGTTACAAAGTACATCCATAGAAGACCTAATCAACCTAGCTATCCGATACCACTGTTGCTGGTATTCACAGGGCCAAGCTGATTGTATTAGAGAACAGTAGGGCGCAGAAGTTTACATAAGAGCAGTGAATATCACATAAGTCAAAGCCGACCAAACCTAAACTAACCCAACCTGACCTAACCCAACGTAACATAACTCTATGTAAAGTGCCGCGGGCATTATTGCAGGCCTCCACTTTGCCCAGCAGAATACAGTAGAGCACAGTAGAGCGCCGAAATCCACCGAATAGCAGAGTACAGCACAGAAGTCAAAGCTATCCTAATCAAACTATACACAACCTAACATAACCAAACGTAACAGAACGCAACCAAACGTCCCGCGACCACCACTGCTGGCGTCCCCAGAGCAGGGCAGAATAGAGTTGAGGATAGAGTACAGCGCCGATGTCGACCGTACAGCAGTGAAATGCACAAATGTCGTAGCAATCTTAACCAAGCATAACCTAGTCTGACCTAACCAAACGTAACATAACTGGACCTAACATGCCGCGAACACTATTCCTGGCATCCATAGAGCCAATCGGGACATAGTAGAACACAGTATAGCGCAGATATCAAACGAATAGCATGGTACAGCAGAAAAGTCAAAGCTACCCTAACCAAACATAACAAAACGTAATATAACCAGACGTAACGTAACTCAACCAAACGCGCCGCGTCAACTGTTACTGCACCTCCCTGAGCCAAGCAGAATAGCGTTGAGCACAGTAAAGCGCCGATATCAAACGAATCGCAGTGTATAGCAGAAAAGTCAAAGCTATCCTAACCAAACCTAACCAAACGTAACACAGCCAAACGTAGGCTAACTCTATTTAACGTTTCGTGACCACAATTGCAAGCCTCCGCAGATCCAAGCAGGACGTGTTATAGGAGAGCAGGGCTCGGAAATCCATAGAATAGCCGTGTCTATTAGAATAGTCAAAGCTATCCAAACCTAACCCAAACTAGCCTAACCTATCCGAACGTAACATAAATGCAAATAACGTGCCTGGACACTATTGGTGGCGTCCCCAGAGACATGCAGAATATGATAAAGCACAGTAGAACGCAGAAATCCATAGAATAGCGGAGTTTAGCGCGAAAGTCGAAGTAATCCTAGCATAACCCAAACAAACCGAAGATAACCAAACGTAACATAACTCCACACAACGTGCCGCAGCCTACATTGCAGGCCACCCCAGAGCCAAGCAGAACATATTAGTGAAGAGCAGAGCACAGAATTCCGTAGAATAGCAGTATATAGCAGAAAAGTCAAATCAACCTTCACTTAACCCAAACTAATCTAACTTACCCGAACGTAACATATCTTTACGTGTCGTGCCGCGAACGCTATTGCTGGCCGCCCAAGAGCCAAGCGGAACATATTAGGGGAGAGTATAGCGCAGAAATCCATATATTGGTAGTGTACAGCAGAAAAGTCAAAGGTATACTAACCTAGCCCACACTAGCCTTACAAGCGTAACCTAACGAAAACTAATGTGCCGCGAACACTATTGCTGTCGTCCCCTGAGCCGATCTGAATATAATAGAGCACAGTGTGGCGCCGGGATGGACGGAAGAGGAGTGCTTAGCTATGAAATCTAAGCTACCTAAACATAAGCTAACCTATCCTAACATAAAAAAACGTAACCGAGCTCAACGTAACCGGCCGCAACCACTGGTGCTAGCCCCCCGCCCCCTTGGGCCAACCAGATAGCAGTAGCGCACAGTAGAGCGCAGGAATTGACCTAGAAACAGTGTACATGGCGGAAGTCAATGCCATCCTGGCCTAACATAACCTAACGTAACCAAACCAAGAGTAACATAACTCAATTTAACGTGCAGCGACTATCATTGCTGGTGTCCGCACAGACAAGCAGAGTTCAGTAGAGCAATGTAGAACGCATAAATCCACCGAATAGCCGTGTACAGCACAAAAGTCAAAGACATCCTAAACAAACCTTACCTAGCCTGACACTTCCGAACGTAACCCACCGCAACCTAACGTGCCTCGACGAATGCTGCTGTCCTCCGCAGAGACAAGCGGAATAGAATTGATCACAGTAGAGCGCAGACACCTGCCCAATAGCGGCGTACAGCGCAAAAGTCAAAGCAATCCTAACCAAACCTTTCCTAACCTATCATAGCCAAACGTAGCATAACTCAACCCAACTAGCCGCGACCACTATTCCTTGCGACAACGGTGCCAAGCAGAATATTGTAGAACACAATAGATCGCAGAAATTTTCAGAAAGTCAGTGCATGGCAGAAAAGACAGGGCTACACCAGCCTAATCTAACGTAGCTGAACCAAACCAAACCTATCCTACCCCAAACTATCGTGCCGTGAGCACAGTTACTGTCCTTCCCGTAGCCAAGCAGAATAGAGTAGAGCACAGTAGGGTGTAGAAATCAACCGAAGGGCATTGTACAGCACGATCGTACAAGATATCCTACCACAACGTGACCTAACCTCACCCATTCGAACGCGGCACAAGCCAACCTATCATGCCGCGAACGTCACCGCTGGCCTCCCCAAAGCCAGGAGGAATATAGGTGAGCACAGTAGGTTGCAGGTATCGGCCGAAAAGCAGTGTAGAGCACAAAAGTCAATGCTGCTCTTAGCAATCCAAGCCAAACATAATATAGCCAAATCTAATTTCACTCAGCCTCACGTGCAGCGACGACGATTGAAGGACGCCCCATAGCCGAGAAGATCGTACTAGAGCACAGTAGAGCGCAGAAGTCAACCGAATATTGTTTCTCACAGAAGTCAAGGTTATCCTGAGCTAACCGTACACAACCTAACACAAGCAAGCGAAACATGTCGCAACCGAACGTGCTGCGACTACTGCTGCTGGTCCCACAGAGCCTAGCAGACTAGTGTTGAGCATAGTACAGCGTAGATATTGACCGTATAGCAGTGTATGGCACAAAAGTCAGAGCTACCCTAACGAGACATAGCTTAACGCGACCTAACCAAACGTAACGTGACTCAACCTAACCTGCCGCGACAACTATTCCTGGCATCTGCAGAGCCAAGCAGAATATATTAGAGCACATTAGGGCGCAGAAATCCATAAAATAACAGAGTATTGCACAAAAGTCAAGGCCATCCTAACCAAACCTAGCCTAACCTACCACAACCAAACGTAATCGAACACTGTACATCGTGCAGCGGCCACTATTGCTGCCTCCCCAGATCCGAGCAGGACAAACTGGAGCTCGGCAGAGCACAGATCTCCAACGAATTGCAGTGTATGGCAAGAAAGCCAAATCCACCAGGACCAAACCTAACCTGACCTAACCTGACCTAACCTATCCGAACGTAGTCAAACTCAACTTAACGTGCTGTGCCCAAAATTGATGGCCGCTACAGAGACAGGCAGATTACTGTAGTGCAGAGTAGGATGACAAAGGAACGACCCATTATCGCTCCAGATATTAGCTTTTGATCAGACAGTGCTGAGTGCTGCCACCATCACTGTACAGCAGCGGATGCACTCACCGGTCCACTGATGATGTATATTCCAATGCAGGTCTAGAATAATGAATGTGTTGTACGGCTACTTCTATATACGCTTGCAATTGCATG
>NW_016915630.1:0-646 GCF_001483705.2 Eufriesea mexicana | reverse complement strand
GGTGGATCGGGTGCAACCCGCTGCAGTGCGGTCGGAACTGGTCGGGTGGTCCGACGAGCTGGATGTCTCGCGCGAGGAGTTGTGCCGTGCGGTCGATAGGATGTGGGCGACGAGCACCGCCCCCGGACCGGACTGCACTGGCTCTGGAAGCGTGGGGTGACCGTGTGCGACTTGACAGCAGCCTCAGGAACGGTCGCTTCCCAACACGTTGGAAGAGAGCGAGGGTCGTGCTGATCCCGAAACTAGGGAAGACGCCCAACTCTCCGAAGGCATATCGGCCGATATGCCTGCTCGACGAGGCGGGCAAGCTCTTCGAGCGCGTTCTAGCTGCCCGCCTCCGAGAGCATTTAACGGACGTGGGTCCTGATCTCAGCGTCAGCCATTTCGGATTCCGGCATGGTCGGTCGACGATCGACGCGATCATGCGCGTTCGTACCCTGTCGGAGGCTGCAGCCGACCGTGGCGGAGTGGTGCTGGCGGTCGGTGTGGAAATCGCCAACGCCTTGAACACCCTGCACGGTGCCGCCATCCGGTGTGCCCTGTTGTACCACAGGGTTCCCCAATAGATGATGGCGGTGATCTGCGACTATATGGCGGAGCGCTCGATAGAGTATCCCGGACGATACTCGACCGCCGTGCGGGCGAC
>NW_016915629.1:4794-5039 GCF_001483705.2 Eufriesea mexicana | reverse complement strand
ACGTGCCACCACCACTATTGCTGGCACCCAGAGAGTCGAGCACCGTGTGGCAGAGCTATATGGAGCACAGAAATCCATCGAAGAGAAGTGTAAGCACAATGGTCTAGGCTATCCAATCCTAACACAACCAAATGTAACATAACCAAACTCAACCAAACACAGCCTAACGTTCCGAGACCACTATTGCTGTCCCCCCCCCCAGCCAAGCAAAATCTGCCAAAGCACAGGAGAGCTCAGAAATCCAA
>NW_016915629.1:0-2699 GCF_001483705.2 Eufriesea mexicana | reverse complement strand
CCCCCCCCCAGAGATAAGCGGAACATACTGGAGCGCAGTAGAGCGCTGGAATCCACCAATTAGCAGTGTATAGCACAAAGGCCAGACACATCATTGCCAAACCTATCCCAGCCAAGCCTAGCCAAACGATACCTAAGTCACACTAACGCGCCGCTGTCACTATTTCTGGCCACCCAGAGCAAATCAGAGCCTATTAGATCAGAGTATAACACAGAAACCCAAAGAAAAGCAGAGTACATTGCAAAAATCAAACCTACGCTCTCCTATCCTAAAGAAATCGTGACATAAACAAACATAACGTAACTTAAACTAACGTGAAGCGACCACAGTTTCTGGCCACCCCAGACCCAAGCAGAACCTATTAGGGCACAGTTTAGCGCTAAAATCCACCGAATAGCAGTGTACACCAAAAAAGTCAAAGCTATCACCTCATAACCTAGCCAATAGTATCATAACCACGCGTAACCTAACACAACCAAACTTGTCGCGAACACGATTGCTGGCCTGCACAGTGTCAAGCAGAACATATATGTGGATAGCAGGGCGGAGAAATCCATAGAATCGCAGTGTATATTAGAAATGTGCAGGATACCCAAACCTAACCCAAACCAAGGGACCTAGCCAAGCATAGCGTTGCGCAAAATAAAGTGCCGCGACCGCTAATGCTGTACTCCCCTGTGCCAAGCAGAATATGGTTGAGCACAGTAGGGCGGAGGAACCAACTGAATAACAGTGTATACCACGGAAGTAAGAGCTGTACAAGCCTACCCCAAACGAACGCAACCCTGCCAAACATAGCCCAACTCAAACAAACGTACCGAGAACACCATTACTGGCCGCCTCTGGGTGGAGCAGAGTATCGTGGAGCCAAGTTAAGCGCAGAAAGCCACCAAACAGCAGTGTACATCACTACAGAAGAGGATAACCTAACCGAAGCAAACCAAACCTGACCTAACCAAACGTAGAACAGCAAAACCTAACGTGCCGGGACCTTTATTGCTGGCCACTTCAGTGCGAAGCAAAACATATTACAGCACAGTAGAGCGCAGAAATTTACAGAAATGCAGTGCATAGCACGATTGTCGAAGCCATCCTGTCCAAACCTATCCCAACCTAACCTAACCAAACGTAATATAAGATAACTTGTAGCGCCACGGCCGCCATTGCTGGCCTGCCCAGAGCCGAGTAGGGTACAGTAGAGCGACGAATAGCGCAGAAATCCACCGATTAGCAGTGTATAGCGCATAAGTGGAAGGTATCATAAACAAACATTTCCCAACCTAACTTAAACGAACGTAGCTTATCTCAACATAAGGTGCCGAAACTACAATTGCTGGCCTCCACATAGTCAAGCAGAGCACATTAGAGCAGTGTAGAGCGCACAAATCTAACGAATATCGGTGCACAGCACAAAGGACTGGGCTATCCTATCCTAACATATCCAAACGTAACATTGTCATACGTAACCTATCTCAACCTTACGCGCCGAAACCACCATTGGTGGTTTCCACAGTGCCAAGCAGAATATACTAGAACACAGTAGAGCGCAAAGACTCGCCGAACAGGAGTGTATACCACGTAAGCCTGAGCTATCCAAGTCAAACCGGGACCAACGTAATGTAACCAAACGTAACATATCTCACCATGTCGAGCCACGACCTCTATTGCTAGCCTCCCCAGTGCGAAGCAGAACGTACTAGATCACAGTAGAGTGCAGAAATGTACGGAATAGCAGTGCATAGCACAAATGTTAAAGCCATCATAACCAAACTTAACCCAACCTAACATAACCCAAAGTAATTTCAGAAAACCTATCGTGCCACGACCGCAATTGCTGGCCCGTCCAGAGTCGAGTATGGTACAGTATAGCGGCAAAGACCGCAGAAATCCATCCAATAGCAGTGTTAAGCGCAAAAATGTAAGAAATCCTAACTTAACATGTCCAAAGCTAACCTATCCGTACGTAGCGTTACTCAATATAAGGAGCCTAGAATACAATTGCTGGACACCCAGCGCCAAGCAGAGCATATTAGAGTAGTGTCGAGTGCAGAAAACCATCGGTTATCGGTTCACAGCGCAGAAGTCAAAGCTATCCTATCCTAACCTAACAAAACGTTACGTAAACATACGTAATGTATCTTAACCTAACGTGCCGAGAACACTATTGCTGCCTTCCCCAGAGCCAAGCAGAGTATACTAGAAATCAGTAGAGCGCAGAGATCCGCCGTACAGCAGTGCATACCACACAAGTCAAAGCTACCCAAACCTAACCCACACTAACATAACCTAATCAAACGTAACCTGTCTCAACATGTCGCGCCGCTACCACTATTGCTGGCCTCCCATGGGTCGAGAAGATTATAGTAGAGCACAGCGGAGCACGGAAATCCACCGAACAGCAATGTATACCACGAAAGTCAAGGGCATCCTAACTTAACCACGAAAAACCTAACCGAACCGAACGTAACACAACCCAACTTAACGCGCCGCGGCCACAATCCCAGACCAAAGCAGGGTATATTAGATCGCAGTAGAGCGCAGAAATCCACCGAATAGCTGTGTATAGCACAATAGTCTTAGCTCTCCTTTGGTGATTTGACCAAGCGTAACATATGCGAACGTTACGCAGCCCACCCTAACGTGCACGACCGCTATTGCTGGCATCACAAGATCTAAGACGAAAACAGCAGAGCAATGAA
>NW_016915628.1:318-533 GCF_001483705.2 Eufriesea mexicana | reverse complement strand
TTAGTCGTAAATGTCAAAAAAATTAATTTTTCCAGCCAGATTCTTCGGCATTGCAATGCCAATGGCACGCAAGTAGCATCTTTCCGCCTTATTTACGCAAGAAATATAGCTCACCACGATATTAGTTGAAAATTTCGATAAAATCGAAACTGTCAGGCCCATTCCATACCATTGCAATGGTTATAGCACGCCAAAAGGATCTTTCCTCCATACTA
>NW_016915628.1:0-200 GCF_001483705.2 Eufriesea mexicana | reverse complement strand
CCTTGTTTATGCAAGAAAGTTAGCTCACCACGATATTAGTCGAAAATGTCAGTAAAATTGAATTTTCGAGTAAGACACTATAGCATTGCAATGCCTATAGCATGCCAACAGAATCTTTCCCCCTGATATATGGAAGTAAGGTAGCTCACCTCCATATTAGTCGAAAATGTCAATAAAATTGATTTTTCCAACCAGATTCT
>NW_016915627.1:0-5170 GCF_001483705.2 Eufriesea mexicana | reverse complement strand
GTAGAAATCGACCGCATTGCTGTGCATAGCACAAAAGGCGAAGGCAACCTGACCATACATAATCTAACCTAAGCTAACCAAACGTAACTTGCCGCGATCACTATTATGTTACGTTTGCGATGTTGGGTTAGGTGTAGCTCGATTATGATAGTCATGACCTTCGTCTATACACTGTGTTTCTATGGATTTGTGAACACTCCTGTCCCCTAATCTGTGCTGCTCGGCTCTGGAGTGTTCAGCAGCAGTGGTCACGGCATGATCGGTTGAGTTAGTTTGCGTTTGGCTATGCTACGCTTTGTTACGTTAGGACAATGTAGCACTGACCACTTTCCTATGCGCTGCTATTCGTAGAGTTTCTGCGCCCTGCCGCGCTCTAATGTTCTCTACTTGTCTCTAGGGCGGCCAGAAATTGTGGTCTCGGTACGTTAGGGTTGTTTTCGGTTATGCTTGGTTTGTTAAGGTTACGCTATGTTCGGTCAGGACAGCATTGGCGTTCGTGCTATACACCGTTATTCGGCGGTTTCCTGCGCTCATCTGTTCCCTACAACATTCTGCTTGGCCCTGTGGAGGCCAGCAGCAGTAGCCTCGGCACGTTGGTTTGGGGAATGTTACGTTTGGTGATGTGAGGGTTTGTTAAGTTAGGATAGAGTAGTTTTGACTTTTGTGCTGTACCCTGATATTTGGAGGATTCCTGCATTCCTGTATGCTCTCGTACGTTCTCCTGGGCTCTGGGGAGACAATAAATTGTGGCCTCGGCACGTTAGATTGAGATATATTACGCTTGTTACGTTACGTTTGGCTATGATAGTATAAGATAACTACGACCTTTGTGGTATACACTGCTATTCGGTGAATTTCTGCGCTCTACTGTCCTCTACTACATTCTGCTTGGCGCTGGTGCGGCCGGCAATAGTGGCCGCGGCACGTTGTGTTGAGATATGTTACGTTTGGCTAGGTTACGTTGGTTTGGGTTAGGTGTGGGTATCTTTGACTTTTCCTTTTTACGTAGATATTCTAAGGATTTCTGCGCCCTTCTCTCCTCTAGAATATTCTCCTCGGCTCTGGGGAGGCCAGCAATTATGGCCCCATCACGTTACGTTGAGTTAGGCTCCGTTTGGTTAGGTTACGTTTGGTCAGGCTATATTAGCATATCATCGACTTTTGAGATATAAACAGCAATGGGTTGGACTTGAGGGCTTTACTGCGCTCTCCTATGTTCGGCTTTGCCCTGGGGTGGCCAGAAACAGTTGTCACGGAACAATGGGTAAAGGTATGTAACGTTTGGTGATGTGAAGGCTCGTTTTGTTTGTATAGGGTAAATACGACACTAGCGCGGTACACTGCTATTCGGTGCATTTCTGCTCTCTACTGCGCTCTAGCATGTTCTCCTTGGAAATGGGTAGCAGTTATGGTCTCGGCACGTTAATTTGAGTTATACTACGTTCGGTTAGCTTATGCTAGGACAGGTTATGCCAGGATATCGTCGACTTTTGTGCTATGCACTGCAATGCGGAGGATGCCTGCGCTCTGCTGTTCTCCGGTGCTTTCTGCTTGGCTCTGGGGCGGGCAGTTATAGAGGTCTCGCAACTTCAGGCTATGTTGTGTCACGTTTGGTTACGTTACGTTTGAATAGTTTAGAATTGGACTGCTTTGGCTATTGTGTTGTAAACAGCTTTTCGGTGGTTTCTGCGCTCTACTCTGCTCTAATATGTTCTTCATGGCTCCGTGGAGGCCAGCAATAGAGCTCCCGGTAAGTTATGTTTAGTTAACCCACGTTTGGTATGGTTAGGTTTGGTTAGACTTGGTTGTGGTTGCTCTGACTTTTGTGATATACGCTCCCTTTCGGCGCCTTCCGGCACTCTACATAGCTTTACTGGACCCTGCCCGACTGTGGGTTGTGCAGGATAGGGGCAGTGGCACGTCACGTTGTGCTACGTTACGGATGCTTAGGTTAGGTTAGGTTAAACTTTGCTGGGATATCTTAGACTCTCGTGCTATACGCTCTTATAAGGTAGATTTCAGCGCCGTACTCTCCTCTAATATGTTCTGCTTGGCACTGGGGAGGCCAGCAATCGTGGTCGCGGCATGTGACGTTGAGTTATGTTACGTTTAGTTAGGTTACGATGGCTTGGGTCAAGTATGTACAGCATTGGCTTTTCGCTACACGCTGCTATTCTATGGACTTCTACGCTCTAAAGTGCGCTACCTTGCTCTGCTTTTCTCTGGTGACGCCGGGAACAGTGGCCGCGGAACCTTAGGTTGGGTTATGTTACGTTTGGTTTGGTTGGGTTTGGCTATGCAATATCGACGACTTTTGTGCTATACTCCGATATTCTGTGGAATTGTGTGCTCTAATATTTTCTGCTTGGATCTGGGGAGGCCAGAAGTAGTGGACTCTTCAAGTTAGGTTTAGTTGCGCTACGTTCGGTTACGTTAAGTTGGGACAGGTTAGGTTAGGATACATTTGACTACTTTGCTAAACACAGGAGTGCTGCAGACAACAGTACAATATTGTGCTCTATTATTCTCCGCTTCCCTGTGGGGACCCCAGCGATAATGGTCTCGGCACGTTAGATCCTGTCAAGTTACGTTCTGATATACTAAGCTTTGTTAGGTTAGGACAGGATAGCTACGACTTAGGGCAATGCACTGCTATTCGAATTATTCCTGCTTTCTACGTTGCTCTACTATACTCCACTCGAGCATTGAGCGGCAATCGTGACGCGTTACGTTGAGATAGGTTACGTTAGGTTAGGTTAAGTTGGGATAGGTTTGGTTAGGACAACTTCGGCTTTCGAGCTATACACAGCTATTCGGCGGACGTCTGCCTTCTAGTGTGCTGTGATATGTTCTGCTTGGTTCTGCGGTGCCCAGTAAGGGTGGTCTCAGCACGTATGTGTGAGTTAGGTTGCGTTCCGTTAGGTTAGATTGGGAAGGTTTGGCCAGGATTTCTTTGACTTTTGTGCTATTCACTGCTATTCCGGCAATTTCTATGACATGCTGTGCTCTACTGCAATCTGCTTGGCTCTGGAAATGCCAGGAGCAAAGGTCGCGGTACGTCATGTTAAGCTATGATACGTTTTGTTATGTTAGGTTTGGTCTGGTAAGGTTAGAATATCTACGGCAATTGTGATACTCACTGCAGTGATGTGGATTTCTGCACCCCACTGTGCTCTAGTACGTTCTGCTCGCCTCTGTGGAAGACAGCAATAGTGATCTCGGCGCGTTAGGTTGAGTTACTCTACGTCCGGTTTCGTTAGGTTACGTCAGGTTAGCATAGGGTACCATCGACTTTTGTGCTACACACAGCTATTCGGTGGATTTCTACGCACTACATTGCACATCTATACTCTGCTCGACTCAGGGGCGTCCGGAAATAGTGGTCGCCGCACGTTAGGTTTAGTTAGGCTACGTACGGCTATGTTACGTTTGGCTAGGCTAGGAGGGGATAGCGTTGACTTTTGTGCTATGCACTGCTCTTCGGTGTACTTTTCCGCTCTACTGTGCTCTAATATGCTCTGGATGGCTCTGGGGTGGCCAGCAATTGTGGTCTCGCCCCGTTAGGTTACGTTAGGATACCTTCGGTTATATTACGCTTGGATATGTTCGGACAGGGTATCTTTGGCTTTTGCGCTTTACACTGCCACCCAGAGGACTTCTACCTACTACATTGCCATACTATTCTCTGCTCGGCTCTGGGGAGGCTTGTAATAATGGTACGGTGCGATAGGTTTAGTGAGGCTTGGCTCCGGTATGTTATGGTAGCTTCGGTTAGGTTTCGTTTGTTTTGACTATCGTGCTATACACTATTATACGATGGACCACTGTGATCCAATGTGCTCTACTATATCCTGCTTGACTCTGGGAGACCAGCTGCAGTGATCGCGAAACTCGATGTGCAGCTGTCCTACGTTTGGCGGGGTTAGGTTTGGTCGGTTTAGGTCAGGTTGTCTACGAACTTCGTGCTATAGACGTAGTGCTGTGGATTTCTGCGATCCTCTGTGCTCGAATTTGTTCTGCTTGACTCTGGGGTGGCCAGAAATAGTGGTATCGGCGCATTAGGTTTAGATATATCATGTTTCGTTGGGTTAGGTTAGGATTTCTCTTACTTCTGTGCAATACACTGCTATTCGGTGGATTTCTGCGTTGTACATTGCCCTACTATACTCTGAAAGACTGTGGGGAGGCGATCAATGCTGGTCGTGGCACGCTAGGTCAAGGTAGGCTATGTTTGGTTAGGTTACGTTAGGCTACGTTTGGTTTGGACTGCCTTGACCTTCGTGCTATACACTGCTGTACGGTGGATGTCTGTGATCTACTGTGCTCTTCTACAATCTGCTTTTCTCTGAGGCGTCTAGGAGCACTGGTCGCTGCACGCTATTTGGTGCATTTCTACGTACTGTTTGGTTTGACTATGTCGGGTTAGGTTAGGATATCTTGGCCTTTTGTGCTCTGCACAGCAATGCGGTTGATTTCTGCGCGCTTTGTGCTCTAGTACACCCTGCTTGTCTCAGTGGAGGTCAGCAATAGTGGTCTCGTCACGTTGGGTTTGGTTAGGCTACGTTTGGTTATGTTACGTTAAGCTAGGTAAGGATAGGCCACATTGACTTTTGTGCTATTCCGTGGATTTCTATGATCTACTGCGCTCTACTACATTCTGCTTGGCTCTCGGGAGGCCAGGGGCAGAGGTCACGGTACGTTATTTTGAGTCACACTACAGTCGTTGGTGTTAGGTTTGGTCAGGTTCCGTTCGGATTTCTACGGCTTTTGCGCTACTCACTGCATTGCGGTGGACTTCTGCGTCCCACTGTGATATAGTTTATTCTGCTTGTCTCTGTGGGGGCCAGCAATGGTGGTCTCGCCGTGTTACATTACGTGAGGCTGCGTTCTGAAATGTTATGTTTGGCTAGGTTAGGATTGGGTACTTTGGACTTTGTGCTATCAGCTGCTGTTCGTTGAACTTCTGCGGCATAATGGAGTTCGCAGCACGTTTGGTCGAGATAGTCTGCGTTTGGGTGGGTTTTGCTAGTTTGGGTTAGGATTGGATAGCTTAGGCCTTTCTGCCCTTCACTGCGATTCTACGGATTGCTTCGCTCTACTCTCCTCTTTTATATTCTGTTTTGTTCTGGGGATGAAAGCAGTAGTAGTCGCGGCACAATGGCTCTGGTTA
>NW_016915626.1:379-586 GCF_001483705.2 Eufriesea mexicana | reverse complement strand
ATGTATGTATGCATGGATGTATGGATGTACGTATGTATGGATGTACGGAGGCATGTATGTATGAATGGGTGGGTGGATGAAGGGTTCGGTGAATGGACGGAAGAGTGGATGTATGTATGGAGGCTTGTATGGATGAATGTAAGAATGTATGCATGGACGTATGCATGGATGTATGCATCGATGTATGTATGGATGTTTGAATGAATG
>NW_016915626.1:0-314 GCF_001483705.2 Eufriesea mexicana | reverse complement strand
ATGGATGGATTTATCGAATGATAGACGTAGGAATGGAAGGATTTGTGGATGTACGGATGTGTGGATGCATGAATGTATGGATGGCTGGGTCAATGCTTGGATGGATTTATGGATGGGTGTAAGGATGGGTGTATGTACGGATGTGTGTATAGTTGTATGTATGGATGTATGGATGTATGGATGTATGTACGTGTGAATGTACGAATGTATGCATGTACGGATGTATGGATGTATTGATCTATATTTGTAGTGATGTATGGATGCCTGGATGTATGAGTGGATGTATGTATGCATGTGCGGATGTATGGATGTAT
>NW_016915625.1:0-1130 GCF_001483705.2 Eufriesea mexicana | reverse complement strand
ACAACCGTAAATGCATCCATACATACATCCATGCATACATCCATACATACATCCACCCATCCATACATATATTCATCCATACATCCCCACACCCGTAATTCCATAAATGCAAACATAAGTACGTCCACCCTTCGTTACATTCAACAATCCATACATCCACCCATCCATACATCCATCGATCCTTACATCCATCCATCCATGGAAGCACCCATCCATACACCCATCGATCCATACACATATACATCCATACTTCCATCCATCCATACATTCATACATCCACAAGTCCATAAATCAATCCATCCATACATCCGTACAAGCATAGATACATCCATACGTATATGCATACATACATCCATACATACATCCATCCATACATCCATCCACTGATACATCCATCCATCCATACATCCATACAGATATACATCCGTACATCCATACATCCGTATATCCATACATTCGTACATCCATACATTCATTCATCCATACATACCTACGTCCGTCCTTCCGTACACCAACCCATCCGTACATCCATCCATCGATGCAGCAATCCGTCCATACACAAATTAATCCATGCATCCAACCTTCCATTCATCCATCCAGCCACACATCATCCCATTCATACTCCCATCCAACCATACATACATCCATAGATACATCCGTACATACATCCATATATACAGCCATACATCCATCCATATATGCCTCCATACATACGCCATTCCATACACGCATCTACACATCCATACATATCCCCGTTCATGCATCCATCCATACATTCGTTCATCCACCCATACATCCATACGTCCATGCATCCGTACATCCATAATTTCGTACATCCATAAATGCATACATACATTCATCCATACATACATAACTCAAATCCATCCATTAACCCATACACCCATACATACAGACATCCTTACATCCATACATATATAGATCCATACATCCATACATCGGTACACCCATACGTTCGTCCATTCACACGTACATACACCCATACACCCATACATCCACACATACGTCTATACACACATCCGTACTTACGTCCATCCATCCAACCATATATAAATCCATTCATCCGCCAATCCAGAAATCCATCCAATCATAGATCCATCCATCCATACATT
>NW_016915624.1:95632-107098 GCF_001483705.2 Eufriesea mexicana | reverse complement strand
AAAACGTAAACTATCTGAACCTAACGCGCCGCGACTGCTATTGCTGGCCACCACAGAGCAAAGCAGAGCACATTGGTGGGGAGTAGAACGCTGAAATCCATATGAACGAAGTGTATATCAGAAAAGTCAATGCTACCCAGACCTAACACAAACGAACAGAAAATAACCGAACATAACATAATTGAACCTAACGTACGGATACCGCTATTGCTGCCCTCCCCAGCGCCGAGCCGGTCATACTAGAGCACAGTAGGGCGCAGAAAAACATGGAGTAGCAGTGCACAGCACAAATGTTAAAGCTGTCCTTACCAAACTACCCCAAACCAACCTAACTGCACGTAATGCGACTAAACGTAATGTGCCGAGGCCACACCTGCTGGCCTTGCCAGAGCCAAGCAGAAAATATGAGAGCACTGTAGGACGCAGGAAACCTCGTAATTGCAGAGTACAGCACAAATGACAAAGCTATCCCCTCCTATCCTAACGAATCCTAACATAACCAAACGTAACCTAGCACAAACAAACGTGACGCGACCACTGTTGCTGTCCTCTCCAGAGCCAAGCAGAACACATTAGTGGGGAGTAGGACGCAGAAATCCATGAAATCGAAGTGCATATCGGAGAAGTCTAAGCTACACATTCCTAACCCGTACCAACGGAACCTAGCCAACCATAATCTATCTCAACATATCGTGACGCGACCGCTATTTCTGGACTCCCCGAGTCCAAGCAGAATATAGTTGAGCACAGTGGTGCGTAGGGATCCACCGAAAATCAGTGTGTACCACGAAAGTCATATCTATCCTATCCTAACGCAATCAAACGTAACGTAGCCAAATGTAGCCTGACACAACATAACGGCCCCGGACCACTATTACTGGGCCACAGAGTCGAGTGGAGTATAGTAGAACAACGTAGGGCGTAGAAAACGAACGAATAGCAGTGTGAAGCACAAAAGTCCAAGCTACCGGCTCCTAACATATCCAAACCTAGTATAAGCAAACGCAACCTAACATAAAGTGACGTGCCGAGGCCGCTATTGCTGGCGTTCCCGGAGCCAGGGAGAATATACTACAGCACAGTAGAGCGCAGAAAGCCACCATATAGCAGTTTATTGGACAAAAGTCAAAAATATCCTAACCTAGCCTGACCTAGCCTAACCTAGTGAAACATAGAATATCTATGCCTAACGAGTCGAGATAGCAATTGGTGGCCTCCCTAGAGCCAAGCAGAGCATACTAGATCACAGTAGATGCGGGAAAACACCGAAAAGCATTGTATGACACAAAAGTCAGAGCCATCCTAGCCAAACGCAAACTAACTTAAACTAACCGAACGAAATATAGCACAACCTATCGTGCAGCGACCGCTATTTCCGCTCTCCACTGATTCGAGCAGAGTATAGTAGACAGCAGTGGAGATCAGAATTCCAGCTAATTACTCTGTATGACGCGAGAGGCAGTGCTAACCAGACCTAACCCAATCTAGCGAAACGAAACCGAAAGTAGGATAACACCACCTAACGTGCCGAGACCGCCATTCTTGGCCTCCCCAGATTAATGCAGAGAACACTTCAGCATAGTAGAGTGTAGATATCAAGCGCATTGCAGTGTCTAGCGCAAAAGTCAAAGATAACCTAACCTAACCTGACTAAACTTAGCCTAACTAAATGTAACGTGCCGCGACCACTATCGCTGGCCTCCAGGGAGTCGAGCGGAGTTTAGTAGAGCAATGCTGAGCGCATAGATGCATCGAATATCAGTGTATAGCGCAATATAATCCACCCTATACCAGTATACAGCACAAAAGTCATAGCCATTCTAACCAAATTTATCCAAACCTAACCAATGCAAACGTTATGTTACTCAAACAGTCGTGCAACAAACATTAATGCAAGCTTCCCCAGGGCCATGCAGAACGTAAGAGTGCACGCTAGACAGCTGAAATCCTCCGAGTAGCAGTGTGGAGCACAGAGGCTAAATCTATCCCATCCGAATCTCGCCAAACCTAACTTAACCATACGTAATATGACTATGCCTAGCGAGACGGGAACACTGTAGTTGGCTCCCAAGGACCATGCAGAACATACTAGAGTAGACTAGGGCGCAGATAACCATAGAATCGCAATGTATGACAGAAAAATCAAAGATACCCAAACCCTACCCATGCTGACGTAAACTAACCATACGTAAGCTAACACAACGTAGCATGACGCGGCAACTATCTCTCGCCACCCCAGGGTAAAGCAGAGAGTATTTGAACACAGTAGAGCGGAGAAATCCACCGAGTAGCAGTGTATAGCACAAAAGTCAAAGCTGCACTCTCCTAACCTGACCAAACGTAGCAGAACCAAACGTAACGTAGCTCCGACTGCGGTGCCACGGCCACCATTGCTGGCCTCACGAGAGCTTAGCAGAGTACGGCAGAGCAACGTAGGGTGCTGAAACTGACAAAACAGCAATGTATGGCACAAAAGTCAAGCTATCCCATTCAAACCATGACCAACCAGACGTAACGTACCTCAAACTAACATGGCGCTGCCAATATTCCTGGCGCCTACAGGCACAGGCAGAGCGTGTTAGCGCACAGTACAGCGCAGACGTCCATAGAATAGCATTGTGTAGCACAAGAGTCAATGCTATACTCTCCTAACCTCACCAGACGTAACGGAACCGAAAGTAACTCAACTCAACCTAATGCGCCGAGACCACTATTGCTAGCCTCCACAGAGACAATCAGAATATACTACAGCACAGTAGAGCGCAGTAATCCATCGCAATGCAGCGTATATCAGAAGGGTGAAGGATACCCTAATCCAACCTGTCCAAACCTAACCCAACCGAACGTATCATAACTCAACATAATGTGCCGAGGTTGGTATTGCTGTCCTCCACAGAGCCAAGCAGAGCACATTAGAGCGCAGTAGAGCCCAGTAGAACGCAGTAGAGCGCAGAAGTCCACCGCATGGCCGTGTACAGGCAAAAGACGAAGGTATCCCATCCTAACCTTACCTAAAGTTACCGAACCAAACGTAGCATAGCTCAACCATACATGACGTGGCCGTTACTCCTTGCATGCCCGGAGACAAGCAGAGTGTGATGATGCACAATGGGGCGCGGAGGTCCATAGAATTGCCGTGTGGCGCAAAAATCATAGCTAACCCATCCTAACCCAACCTAACCTAACCAAAGTAAACATAATATAACTCAACCTAGCGAACGGCGTCCACTATTGGTGGCCTCTCCGGGACCAGGCAGGGCATATTATGTGACACTATGGGCAGAAAGCCATAAAATCGCAGTGTATAGCAGACAAATCAATGTTATCCAGACAACACCAATTCCAACATAAAATAACCAAACGTAACCTAGCTTAACCTAACATGCCGCGGCCACCATTTCTGGCCTCCCCAGAGCAAAGCAGAACATATCTGCGCAAAGTAGGGTGTAGAAACTCGCCGAAAATTAGCGCGCGGCACAAAAGTCAAAGTTACCATATCCTCCCCTAACCAATCGTAACACCACCAAACGTATCCAAGCTCAAACTAACGTGCCGCCACCACTATTGCTGCCCTCCCCGGAGCCAAGCTGAACTTATTAGGGGAGAGTAAAGGGTAGACGTCCATTGAATCGCAGTGCACAGCACAAGGGTCGAAGCTACCCTTCTCCAAGGTAACCAAACGTAACACACCATAACGTAGCTTAACTGAACCTAACGTGCCGGTACCAGTACTGCATGAATCCACAAAGCAAAACAGAATATGCTAGTGCACATTACAACGCAGGAATCTACCGGACGACAGTGTACACCACGTATGCCAAAGCTATCCAAACGTAACCCAGAATAACGTAAACCAACCAAACGTAGCCTAATACAACCTAACGAGGCGAGATCACTATCACTAACACCCAGAGTCGAGCAGAGTATAGTAGAGCCATGTAGGGCGTAGAAATCCACCGAGATGCAGCCTATAGCACAAAAGTCAACTGTAACCTTTCCCAACCTACCCAAACGTAATATAAGCAAACGCAATGTAACTTAACCTAAGGTGCCGGGACCTCTATTGCGGGCCTCCCTAGAGTCAAGCAGAATACACTAGACCTCAGTAGAGCGCAGAGAGCCTTCAGCTAGCATTGTATAGCACAAAAGTCAATGATATCTTAATCAAACCTGACCTACACCATAATAACCGAACGTAGATTAAACAAACCTAACGAGCCAAGTACATCATTGCTGGCCTTCACATCGCCAAGCAGAACATATTAGGGGAGCGTAAAGCGCATATGTCCATAGATTGGCAATGTATTGCAGAAAGTCAAAGCAGTCCTGACCTAACCCAGACCATTCTAACCTAACCAAGCGTATCCTAACTCAACCTAACGTGTCGAGAGCATTATTGCTGGCATCCCCAGAACCACGCGTAAGATATTAGAGCACAGCGGGGCGTAGAAACCGACTGCTTTGCATTATGTAGCATAAAAGCCAATGCCACCCTGTCCTAAATGGTGCACGTGTATCGCACCAAGCGTAACCTAGCACTATCCTTCTTGCCGAGACAGCTGCTGCTGCCCTCCTCAGGGCCAAGCAGAACATATTAGAGGAGACAAGGGCGCATGAGTCCGCAGAATTGCTCTGCATAGCACAGCAGTCGAAGCTACCGTATCCCAACATAACCAGACGTAACAGAACCGACCGTAGCCTTAATCAATCCAACTTGCCGGCACGACTATTACTTGCCTCCCAGAGCCAAGCCGAATATGCTAGAGCGCAGTAGATGGCAGTAATCCAACGCACTGCAGTGTTTAGCACAGAAGTCAAAGGCATCCGAACCGAACTAATCCTAGCCTAACAAATGCAGACGTAACATTACCCTACCTAACGTGCCACGGCCACCATTGCTCGCCACACCATAGTAGGGCCGAGTATAGCAGAGCAATGTAGGGCACAGAAATCCACCGAATAGCAGTGTAGAGCGCAACAGTAAATGTTAACCTAGCCAAACGTAACATAACCGAGCGCAATATAATCCAACCTGAAGTGCCTTGATCACTATTCCTGACCGCCTCAGTGCCAAGCGGTGCATACCGGAGCACGGCAGAGTGCAGAAATCCAACGTATGGCAGTGTATACCACGAAGCCAATGCAATGCAGACCCAAACAAAGCAAACGTAACCTCACCAAACGTACCCTAACCCAACCTAACGTGCAACCTAACAGTCGAGTGCAGATATTCCCCGAAAAACAGAGTACAGCGCAAAACGCGAAGCTGCCCTTGCCGGACATTACCTTGCCTAACCTAACCAGACGTAGTTTATTTCAACGTAACATGACGAGACAACTATTGCTGGCCACCACAAAGGCAAGCAGAATGTATTAGAGCACAGTAGAGCGCAGAAACCTGCCGCATTGCAATGTATAGCACAAAAGTCAAGGCCGCCCTGTCCTAACCTTACGCATCGTAACATAGCTAAAGGAAACGTAACTCAATCTATCGTCCCACGACCACTACTGCTGGCCCCCCAAGAGACAATCAGAGGCCATTTCGGCAATGTAGGGCGCAGAGATCCACCGAAAGGCAGTGCATAGTGCAAAAGTCAAAGCTACGCGTCATGACCTAGCCAACCGTAACTTAACCAAACGTAACCTAACCGAACCTAACGTGCCGAGACCACTACTGCTGGCCTATCCAGAGCCAAGCAGATTGTACTAGAGTGCCCCAGCGTGCAGAAGGCCGCCAAACAGCAGCGTACAGCACAAAAGTCGAAGATATCCTGCCCTGACCGCACGAAGCGTAACGTAACCAAACGTAACATAAATAATACCAACTTGCCACGACCACTAATGCTGGTCTCCAAAGTGTCGAGCAGAGAATAGTAGAGAGATGTATAGCGAAGAAGTCCACCAAATAGCAGTGAACAGAAAAATAGTCGAAGCTGCCCTGCTCTAACCTAACCAAACGTGACATAACCAAACGCAGCCTAACTCAGTCTAACGTGGCGAGAACAATACTTCTAGCATTCCCGTAGCGAAGCAGAATATACTAGGGTACAGCAGAACGCAGAA
Organism: Eufriesea mexicana; assembly: GCF_001483705.2. Classification (NCBI taxonomy): domain Eukaryota; kingdom Metazoa; phylum Arthropoda; class Insecta; order Hymenoptera; family Apidae; genus Eufriesea; species Eufriesea mexicana. The sequence continues at coordinate 101,035 of NW_016915624.1, read as the reverse complement.
ATCCGTAGAATCGCAGTGTACATCAGAATAGTCAAAGATATCCGAACCTAACCCAAAATACCTTAACCTAGCTTATCGTAGCCAAACTGAACGTAACGTGCCGCGAACACAATTTCCGGCCTCCCACGGTACTAGCAGATTAAAGTAGAGCGCAGTAGAGGGTAGGAATCCACCGAACAAGTGTGTAAAGCACGAAAGTCAAAGTTACACTAACCACACTTATCCTAACCTAACACAACCAATCGTAAACTAACCCAAACTAGCGTGACGCGAACACTCTTCCTGGCTTTCCGAGAGTCGAGCAGGGTATAGTAAAGCAATGTGGAACGTAGGAATCCACCGAATAGCGGTGTATACCGCAAAGGTCAATGCTATCCTCTCCTAACCTATCCAGGCGTAACATAGCAAACGAAACTACTCACCTTATCGCAGCGCCACCACTATTGCTGGCATTCCCAGAGTCGAAAAGATTACAGTAGAGCACAGTAGAGTGCAGAAATCCACCGAGGAGCTGCGTAAAACGCGAATGTCAAAGCCACAATAACATAACTTAGCGTAACCTAACCAAGCAAAGCGCAACCGAACACAAACAAACGTGCCACGACCACTACTGCTGGCCGCCCCAGAGTCAAGCAGAAGCTAGTAGAGCAATGCAGAGCGTAGGTACCGACCGAATATCAGTGTAGAGCGCAGAAGTCAAAGCTAACCTAACCTAACCTAACTTAACTTAGCAAAACATGGCCTAACTAAACCTAACATGCCGAGACGAATATTTCCGGCTTCACCAGAACCTAGCGAAGCATATAAGAGCACAGATAGGTTGCAGGAATCCGCAGAATAGCAGCGTAGATCACAAAAGTCGAAGGTACCCTCTCCTAACCTGACCAAACGTAACAGAACCGAACTTAACGTGACACAACCTGTGGTGCCACGACCAGTATTGCTGGTCTCAAGAGAGCCAAGTAAAGTGTAGCAGAGCAATGCAGGACTCTGAAATCGACCGATGTGGAGTGAATGGCGCAAAAGCCTAAGCAACCCGGTGCTAACCTTACCATACGTACCACAATCAAGCTCAAACTAACTCAACCCATCTAGCCGAGAGCGCCACTGCTGGCCACCACATAGCCAAGCATAATATACCAGAGCACAGTGGAACGCTGATGTCCGCCGCATAGCAGTGTATGTCACAAGCGTCGAAGCAATTCTAACCAAACTTTACCTGCCCTGACCAAGTCAAACGTAACCTAACTCGAACAAATATGCCACAACCACTATTTCATGCCTCCCCAGAGACAAGCAGATTCTAGTAGAGCAATGCAGAGCGCTAATATCATCCGAATAGCAGTGTACAGCGCAAACACCAAAGCTATCCTGTCCTATGCTGACCAAACGTGACGAAGCCAATCCAAAGCTAACCCATCCTAACGTGCCGAGGCCACTATTGCTACCCTCCCCATAGTCAAGTGGGGCACACTAAAGGCGAGCGGAGCGCGGAAATCCTTAGGATTTCCGTGCGCAGCAAAATAGTCTAAGCCACCCTATCCTAACGTAACCATACGTGACATAGCCGAACGTAGCATAACTCAATCTAACCTGCCCATGCCACTAATGCTTGCCTCCCGAGAGCCAAGCAGAATATACTAGAACACAGTAGATCGCAGTAATCCACCGCATTGCAGTGTATAGCACAAAAGTGGTAGATAGAATAACCTAACCTATCCGCACGTAGCCGAACTGAATATAATGTTCCGGAACTAGCATTGCTGGCATCCCCTGAGACAAGCAGGGCGTATTATAACTATGTAGAACGCAGGAATCCACCGAATGGCGGTGTATATCACAAAAGTCAAAATTAACCTATCCTAACCTAACCAAACGTAACATAACCATACGTAATATATCTCAAATTTAGGCGCAGGGACCACTATGACTGGCATCGACAAAGCCAGGCGGATCATACTAGAAAACAGTATAGTGCGGAAATCCACAGAGCATCAGTGTATACCACGCAAGTCAAAGCAATCCTAGCCAAACCCTGACCAACGTAACCCAACCAAACGTTGCCTAACTCAACCTAACTTGCCGAGACCACTATTGCTGGCCTCCACAGAGCCAAGCCGAGCATTCCAGGGAAATGTAGGACGCTGAAATTGACAGGATAGCAGTGTATAGCACAAAGGTCAAAGTTACGCTTTCCTAACCTATCCAAACGTAACATAGCCAAACGTAACATAGCTCATCCTAACCTGCCGAGACCACTATTACTGCCCTCCCCATTGCCATGCAGAACGTATTAGGACAATGTATAGCGCATAAATACACTGAACAGCAGTCTATACAACGAAAGGCAATTTTTTCCAAACCTAAGATAGACAAACATACCCTAACCGAACGTAGCATAAATCGAACTAACGTGCCGAGACCACTATTACTGGCCTCCCCAGAGTCGGACAGAGTAAATTAGGGCAATGTGGATAGTAGGAATCCACTGAATAGCGGTGTATACCACAAAGGTCATTGCTATCCTCTCCTAACCTATCCAAGCGTAACATAGCAAACGAAACTACTCACCTTATAGCACCGCGACCACTATTGATGGCATCCCCAGGGTCGAAGAGATTACAGTATAGCACAGTAGAGCGCAGATATCCACCGAATAGCAGTGTATACCACGAAAGTCAAAGTTATCCAGACATAACCCTAGATACCATAACCCAACCGAGCGTAACATAACTCAATATAACTTGCCGAGACCACTATTACTCGGCTTCCCAGTGCCAAGCTGAACACACTGGCGCACTGTAGAGCGCCGAAATCCGCCGAATAGCAGTGTGTAGCACAAAAGTCGTAGCCACGGTTGCATACCGTAACCAAGTATGACATAACCAGCCGTAACCTGACAGAGACTAACGTGCCTAGACCGCTGTTACTGAGATCCCCAGAGCAAAGCAGAACTTATTACCGCACCGCAGAGCGCACAAATACTCTGAATGGCAGTGTACAGCTGAAAAGTTAAAGCCGTCGTTTCATAGCCTAGCAAATGGTAACAATGTCAATCGTAACATAGCTCAAGGTAACGTGTCACTACCTCCACTGCTGGGCTCCCCAGATTCAAGTAGAGCATAGTGGAGCACAGTAGAGATAAGAATTCCACCTAATAACAGCTAACAGCACGAAAGTCAAAGCTATCCGGGCCTAAAGCAGCGTAACATAACCCAACCGAAGGTATCTTAACACAGCCTAACATGCCGCGGCCACTATTGCTGGCATTCAGAGTGTGGAGCAGAGCGTAGTAGATTCTTGTATGGCACAGAAATCCTCCAAAGTGCGGCGTATAGCACAAAAGTCTAGGCTGTCCTATCCTAACCACACAAAATTTAACGCAAGCAAAACGTACCCTAACTCATCCTAACGCGCCGCGGCCACTATTTCTGGCCACCCCATAGCCCAGCAGATTATACTGGAGCACAGTAGAGCACAAAAGTCCGCCGAATAGCAGTGTATACCACAAAAGTCCTAACTATACCAAACCTAACCAAACATAAACAAACGTAACATGACACAACCTAACGTGCCTAGACCGCTATTGCTGAACTCCACAGTCCAAAGCAGGCCGTGTTGTAGCACAGCAGATCGCAGAAGCCCGCCGAATAGCAGTGTACAGCACAAAGGTCAAAGAAAGACTGGAAAATCCTTCCTAACCTAACCCACGAAACGCAACATGACTCAACCTAGCGTTCCGAGAGCACAACTACTGGCCCCCCAGAGACAGGCAGAACATATTAGGGCACATGAGAGCAGAAGCATCCAACGAATAGCCGGGTATGGCACAAAAGTATAAGCTACACCCTCCTAGCAAAACCAGACGTTTCATAAGCAGACGTAGCCTATCCCTGACTAACGCGCAGTGACCACTGTTGCTGGCCTCGCCGGAGGCAGGCAGAGAACGTTAGAACTTCATAGGGCGCAGAAACGCGCCGATAGCAGTGCATAGCACAAAAGACAAAATTATCCTATCCTACCATCACCAAATGTAACATATCCAAACGTAGCATAACTCATCCTAACGTGCCGAGAACAGCACTGCTGGCCTCTTCACGGCCGCGCAGATCATACTAGAGCTCAGCAGAGCTCAGAAATCCGTCGCACTGCAGTGTAGAGCACAAAAGTCAATCATACCCCGTCCAGACATGTCCTAACCTTACCTACACAAACTCAATGTGACGTGACGGGACCAATATTGCTGGCCTCCCCAGAGCAAAGCAGAATGCAGTAGAGCACAGTAGGACACAAAAATCCACTGAATAGCAGTGTAAGGCACAAAAGTAAAAGTAGCCTATCCTAACCTAGCCAAACGTAACATAACCGAACGCAACCTTACTCAGCGTTATGTACCGCGATCGCAATAGCTGGCCTCCCCAGTGCCAAGCATAGCACGTTAGTGGATAGTAGGACACGGAAGAATTGCAGTGCATATCAGAAATGCCAGAGTTACCCAAACCTAACCTGAACCAACAGAACAAGAACAAACTTAGCCCGACTTAACCTAACATGCCGAGACCGCTATTTTTGCCATCCACAGATGTAAGCAGGGCATACTAGAGCAGTGTAGGGCGCTGAAATTCAACTAATAGCAGACTATAGACTAAAGTCGTAGCTATGTTCTTCTATCCTAACCAATCGTATCCTAACTGAACCTAACGTGTGGCGGCCACTACTGCTGGCCTCCACAGAGTCGAGCAGAACAAATTAGTGGTGAGTAGAGACCAGAAGTCCATAGAATCGCTGTGTATATCGGAAAAGTCAAAGATACCCAAACCTAACCCAGACAACCAGAACATAGCCAAACATAGCCAAACTCAACCTAACGTTCACACACCTCTATCGCTGCCCTCCTAAGGCCAAGCAGGACATACTAGGGCAGAGTAGAGCGCAGAAGTCATCCGAAGAGCAGTGTACATCACACAAGTTAAAGCTGTCCATGCAAAACTTAGCCTAACCCAACATAACGGTACGTAACCTGATTTAACATAACGTGCCGAGAGAACTATTGCTGGCCTTCCCAGATACAAGATGAAAATTTTAGAGCGCTGTCGGTCGCAGATGTCCACTTGATAGCAGAATATTGCACCAAAGTCAAGGCTATCGTGTCCTAACTTAACCAACCGTAACATAACCAAACGTAACATAACTCAACCTAACGTGCCGCGACCTCTATTGCTGGTCTTCCCCAGAGCCGTCCAGAACACATTACCGGAGAGAAGAACGTAGGAGTCTATAGAAATGCAGTGCGTATCAGAAAAGTCAAATCTACCCAAACCTAACCCAAACAAACAGAACATACAAACACGTATCCTAACACAACCTAAAGTGCCGTGACAGCTGTTGCTGCCCCCCCCCCCC